>NC_041222.1:5546214-5566736 GCF_002837175.3 Physeter macrocephalus
GGGCCCGTGAGCCATGGCCGCTGAGCCTGCGCGTCCGGAGCCTGTGCTCCGCAGCGGGAGAGGCCACAGCAGTGAGAGGCCCGCGTACCTCTCCCCACCCAAAAAAAAAAAAAAAAAAAAGAAATCATTGTCTTCAGGATCCTAAATTTGTCATGAGGTGGCCATGGGGAAATACAGTCTCTGGGGAAATACTGAGCTGTGGGCCCTGTTCCCAATGGCGTATGCCTCCCAAGGCCTCCAGTCAGTACACTGAATACGTGGTCACAGGCTTCCGCGTGTTCTGGGCTTTGAGGAGAAAGCCACTCTCCCAGATGATCAAGTGCCCTTAGCTGAACTGTAGGAAGGTCCAGAACTGCACCGTTTCCTATAATGTAAATAAATGGTCCTGGGGACATCTTTTGATTTCTCGTTCGTGGTTAGTTGGTTACTAAAGGCTTCTTGACTGACTGGCAGTTTCCCCTTTCCTCTCAAACCCGCATCATTAGTGGCCTTTTTTCCTTTTTCTTATTGTGCTTGTCTCCGCCTGAATTTCCTCCCTTTAACTGTTGCCCAGCTGATGCCTCATCCTTCCGGTCTCTGCTTAAACGTCACTTTCCAGGGAAGGCCTTCCTGAACATTCCCATCAGCCCGCCACGTTTTGGTCTCGTAGCACCTTTGCTCAGTGACTGCCCTCCACAAGGCTGGTACTGCCTGTGATGGCTTCACTGCTGGCTCTTCCTCAGTAGCTCCTGGACAGAAACTTGAGAAATGGATGAAGGGGGTGCCACAGTCATTACTGGCCTTCTCATCGAGGACTGAGGGCTGTCTTTCCTTGTTACGCCCCCCTGAGCTGGGGACCCCAGTTGCAGGAGGGATATATCAGGAGGCAGTATTCAGACGGTTGGACCACCAGGCTTGGACAGGGGGGCTCTGCTGCTTACTTGCCTTGAACCTTGGGCAAGTTCTTATCTCTAAACCTCAATTTCCTCTTTTGTAAAATGGGGTCATGAGTGACGCCTCACAGGGTTGTTGTGACGATTAAGTGGACAGCATAGGTGAGGAGCTGGGTGCCTGGGCCAGGCCCCAGCACATAGTTATGTGTCCTGACGCCTTGGTACACCTGCAGGTTCACACGGTACACTACGGCTTATAATCCTCCATCTCTCGCACCCTCTATGCAGTGATTTTTTTAAATGAAAAAAATCCTCCTTTGGGCCTTTATCGAGGGCCACGGAGCAGAGAATGCAAAGCCGCATCGCCGTGCTGACGCTGAGCATGAGACTTGCCGCACTCCGGCCTGGGAGCCTAGAAGTCAGATCCTTGCCTCTGCGAAGCCACAGGTTGCTGTAGGTTAGGGACAGTTCTCAAGTCAAAATTTTGAGTGTCAAGCGTCTGAGTGTGTTGTAAGGAGCAGAGTTTAAAGTGGAGGTCTAAGCGTGGATGTGAGGATGACACCTCCCAGTCATGATGAGGGTGTGTGTGCGCGTGTGCGCGCGTGTGCGTGCGTCTAAACAGTCTGTGTCACGAAAGGACACGTGCACAGGGCTTACATTTGTCTTTGCCTCGTGATTACTTAACGAAAGTCATCAAAACGGATCTTTATTCCCATGAGTGAACATCACTTCTTGCCTTGAAATTCCATTATCGTGAGGTTGTTATAGCAAAGATATTTCCTTATCTTGGAGTGTGATTCACTGGAAAAAAGCCTTGTTGAGATTTCTCCCTCTGTGTCTCTTACACTCGTTCAGCCAGCAGGACTTACTGAGTACCTTCTCTGCTCCAGGCCCCATGCCAGACACTGGAGAAACAGGTGAATGACATGGTCTCCACCCTAAAGGACCTCAAGAGATGAGTTTTTCTAACAAATTTTGTGCGCTAATAATGCTCCATCAGGAGTGCTTCCTTGAGGTCACGTAGCGGCAGCTTTCTAAAATAAAAAAGTTTATTTTATGGTGTTTGCATCACGAGCAGAGAGGCAAGAACGGGCTTAAAGCCACGAGGAGCAGCCGCAGAGCCCAGAAATTGGAATATACAGTCTGACGAGGCTTTGTGTGTGCCTCTCCTTCTGAGAGGCCTCCTAGGTCATCTCATCCAACCCGCACTGCTGCCCCGGCAGTGTTTCCCCACGTCCACGAGCCTTTGTTCGCGAGCCTCCTGTGATAGGCGTCCTCTTCCATCTTTCAGCACTTTCAGGGAAGCAAAGGATATTCGTATTCGTTGGTCTCCTTCGCGTTCTGCGTGCCAGACACTGTTAGCCTTTTTGCGGGTATTGTCCCGTTTGATCCTGAAAGCAAAACAGAAGCCTTAGCCTTCGCAGTAATTGATGTTCTCTCCATTTTGCAAATGAAGCTACTGAGGCTCAGAGAGGGTAAGTCACCTGCCTAAGGTCACGCAGCTAGTAAGTGGCAGAGCCAGAGTGTGAAACCAGATCCGTTGGATTTCAGAGATGGGTTTTTCTGCTATATTCTGCTGCTTCTTAAGTATTCAAACCGCTCCTTGTATTGAGCTGAGCTTTCCCTGGACAGCAGGCATTGTGGTATGTGGTTAAGGACAGAAGCTCGAGACTCAGGCCCGACCTTGAAACCTCACAACAAGCACATAAGACATCTCTTTGGGGAAACTGAGGCTCTGGGCAGTGAGTTACTTGCCTAATGCTGTGCAGCCAGCAAGTAGCAAAGCTGGGTATGCGCCCTCTTCTCTTTGGCTTCAAAGCTGCGTATTCGTTCTGCAGTACCATTCCGCCTCCCACAGGAGTTTGGCCACATACCTGGGGATTTAAACTAGCTGTAAGGAGATATTTCCTGGTAGGATTGTGAGTCAGTGAAACAGCTTGCTACAGGGGACATCATGGCATCTCCGGAAACTTGTCGATGTGGAAATGAGAGGACGACTCTCATCTGCTGTGGGTTTTAGAATTACTGGTTTTTGATGTTCCTTCACTCATTCCTCAGTATTTTTTCAGCCCTTCCTTTACACCAGGTCTGGGCTGGGTGCTGAACAGGGCACTGAGAATGTGAAGATGAAAGGCCAGTCCCTGCTGGGAAGGAACTTGCAGTCCAGTGAGGGAGAGAGGAGCCCAAGTAACTAAGTGCTGTGTAAATAAATGAATAAGCCAGTTGTCAGTCATATGCTAGCACCGAGCACGTGGTACGTCTGTCTCGGGTGTTACGTATAAGGTGCTGTGGAAGCACAGAGGGGAGTGACTGTTTTGCATAGCTTGAAGACGGGCTTGCGGAGGAGAGAAAATCAGATCTAGGTGTTGAAGGATGAGGAGGAGTTCACTGAGGAGGGGTTAAGTAGGGAGCCAGGCGTATTCCAGGCAGGGGGAACAGCACATGCAAAAGCGTGGAGGCATGAGCAGCCTGGTGTGTGCAGGGAATTATGGTTAATTTAGTAGGGACTCTCCATAGGTGGTGCCAGGGGATGTTCCTGAAAAGGTTGCCGGGAAGTAGATCAAGCAGGGTCTCAGATGCTGTGAGAAGAAGTTTCGATTTAGGTGGGAGTTGGTGGTTTTCGTGGTTGAATTCACTTTTTAGATTAGAACAGTTGCTCTGAGGAAGAGGATGGATTGAGAGTGAAGAGGGAAGGCCAAGAGCCAGAGGGGCTTGGTGGGAGGCTCCCGCAGTGCTTTCTGCTTGGCGGTGGCTGTGAGGAAGGACCGAGGGGGATGGATTTCAGCAGTGGAGATGGAGACACCGACATAAATGTGTTTTGATTTTCAGACTCCGAAATTTACCAGCCTGATGACCTTGCCATCTTTCCACCATGCGAAGAGAATCCTTCTGAAGATTTTCCAGGCCCCACTTCCGTAGTAGCTACATACTTGAGTCCTAAGAGTCAGTTTTCCGCTAAAGTCAGTGTGGTTGAGACCGATCAGCTGGAGAACGGCGATACCTCAAACGATAAAGAAACCTTAAAACGGAAAATCTGTGACTTGGAAACCGAGCTCGAGGTCTACCGGAACTTCATATTGCAGCTTCAAAAGCACTCCCAGTTCAGTGAGGCCATCATCACAGTTTTGTGTGGGAGAGAAGGGGCCCAGGACGGCTTGAACAAGTCCAAGGGTGGTACCGACGAAGAAGAAATGACCTTTTCAAGTTTGCACCAAGTACGTTATGTGAAACACATGAAAATCTTCCACCCGCTGGCCCCAGAGATGACTGACGGCCGGGCGCTGGAGAGCCTCAGACTGCAGCTGGTAGACCAGGAATCTGAGCTGCAGAAGAAGAATCTGAACATGGAGCTTTTCGGTGAAATCCATAACCTGCAGAATAAGTTCAGAGATCTCTCACCCTCAAGGTATGTCCCACCTGTCTTCTCCCACGTTTAAGCCTGCAGTTCCCCAACTTGCCACTAGGTCGGCGCCCCTGAGCTAAAAGGAAATGAATGCTGCCCTGTGATGGGGGTCCGGTGTGAGCTGGGGAAGGCTTGAAGGCACCGTTAAGGCAGCTACGTCTGCGGGGAAGTGACACGTGAGGCCACAAGGAACAGTGGCTGTGCCCATACTAGTCTGTGTCTTCTGAAATTGGCCAAGCAGCTTTTGCCCTCCTCAGGCTGGGGACCCGGGGTTAAAGGTTTTATGCCAGTCACTTGGTGAGTTATAGTAAGTTTGCCGAATGGCAGTGTTTACCCCGACCCTGTTAATGGCTTTTACTGTGCCGGCGGCGGGGTGGCGAGGTGGAGGGCTTCGGCGGGGAGAGGGCGGTGCTGAAACGGATGTCCTAGGCAGGGTGGGGGGAAAGTCAATACTGGCCACATCTTTACCCTTCAAGGTCATCTTAGAGAAATAAGCCTGTGTTGAAAGAGAAGAATCCTCAGGTCACGAAGACACGTTTTACGGGCATAGGTGTATACGGTTTTGCTTCACGAGATTCGACAAGCATGGGGTCATTTGTAAAGCTGACCTTCATTCGTCACTAATTTGAGACAAAACACATTGTTCTGAATTGTCAGGGGCCAGAGTGCAAGTTTCAAGACTTCCCAGACAGTGCGGCTGAAGGCGGCTGGGTCAGACCCCTGCTTAGGCGCTTCTCTTGCTTAACCCTCACAGTCGCCTGAGAACGAGGTGTTCTTAAACCGTGTGTTTGTAGCTGAGGAAAGGGGGCCCCAGAGAGGCTGCTGTGACTGAGAAGGTGGCCTGGGAGGGTTCTCAGAGCCAGCTGGTCCGGTCCACGGTGCCCTGTGCTGATGCTCGGGCTCTTTCTCGTCCATTAAACCGGCCCCACCCGCAGCGCCTTCACGTGATCTCTCTGTGCTTACGTGGGGTTGAAGGTGGTCGCCAGTCATCGTTTCAGGGAATGGGGGACACGGCGAACGGAAGGGTCAGGGTCTCTGGCAAGCCACGCTGCGGCCAGCTTCCTGTGCCCACAGTTGGTAAGGAAGACAGAGCCACGCTTTCCTGAACTTGCGTTTTTCTCAGTGCCGACCAATACTTGTGGGCTCACGTAGGGAAAGACGGATGTGGCATCAGGAGGTGGTGTTGTATGGACAGAGTTGGGCTTTTTTTTTTTTTTTTTGACATCTTTATTGGAGTATAATTGCTTTACAGTGTTGTGTTAGTTGCTGCTGTATAACAGGGTGAATCAACTATATGTATACATACATCCCCATATCCCCGCCCTCTTGTGTCACCCTCCCACCCCTCTGGGTGGTCACAAAGCACCGAGCTGATCTCCCTGTGCTATGCGGCTGCTTCCCACTAGCTATCTATTTTACATTTGGGAGTGAATATATGTCCATGCCACTCTCTCACTTCGTCCCAGCTTACCCTTCCCCCTCCCCGTGTCCTCAGGTCCATTCTCTACGTCTGCGTCTTTATTCCTGTCCTGCCCCTAGGTTCGTCAGAACCATTTTTTTTTTTCTTAGATTCCATATATATGTGTTAACATACGGTATTTGTTTTTCTCTTTCTGACTTACTTCACTCTGTATGACAGACTCTAGGTCCATCCCCCTCACTGCAGTAACAAAGTTGGGCTTTGAAGGCAGAGCTGTGTTTGAGTGAGAAGTCTTCACTGTTTAACCAACCTGCCATCTCCAAGAGTCAGTTTCCTCTCCTGTAAACGGGGTGTTCATACAGTTGTTGCGAGATTGAGAGGAACAGATAACTTATAAAAAAACACTTAATTCAGTGGCTGACAGGTCATAGACCCTCCGTAAATGGTAGTTAGGATTATGATTATCCTCTGACCTTTCATGTGAGAGGAGAGAGTCCTGTTTTTGTTTTCCGGCCTTACAGTTTCTTTACTGTCCTTCGTGAGAATTTGTGCTGGGTCCCCTGACCCTGGGAGCACTCGTTTCTACAATTCGGAGTAGTATTTTTGAAGAGTGAGTGGAAACTAATTGTTCTCCTGAGTCCTTGCCAATCTGTACTTTAATTGGGGGCTTCGTAAGGTTAAAAATATTGCAGAACAACCTTTGTTCCAGCATGTGTTGGCTGTTTTGAAATTGAAGGAGGAGTGACCTTGTACAGTTGCAATTTTTCTAAAAGTATAGATACTTGCATAGCTGCAGACTTTTCAAAATTGTGCTCTGTCATTTCTCCAATTAGTGTTAAAGTCATGGAAATTCAATTCTAAAACAGTCCTAGCATTTTCTTTTCCCTCCTTTTATCAGATATGATTCGTTAGTTCAGTCCCAAGCCAGGGAGCTCTCCCTTCAACGACAGCAGATTAAGGACAGCCACGGCATCTGTGTCATTTATCATCGGCACATGAACACCATGATCAAGGCCTTTGAGGAGCTGCTGCAGGCCAGCGACGTGGATTGCCGTGTGGCCGAGGGTTTCCAGGAGCAGCTGAATCAGTGCGCGGAGCTGCTGAAGCAGTTGGAAAATCTGTTTCTCAAGGGTAAGTGGGGCGAGGGACTGCGGATCTTAAGACCCATCAGGAATTGATCCAGGACTTCTTGGAGGGGCCCGGGAGGAACGGACTCCTTGGCCTCACCTTCCGCCCCTCTGCCCTGATGAGATTATGGCAGAGCCCCACTGGCCGCTGCTTCCTTCTGGTGGCTGCTTCCTCCCGGTGGCCACTTCTGCGTGGTTGGCAGTCTGCAGTGTTCCAAACCTGGGGTCCAGTGGAGGGGCCTCAGGGGCCAGGCTGGTGAGGCGTGGCCACGTGGTTGTCAGTTCCTCCAAATTTTCAAGAGAAGATGGAAACCGGGGTTTGGCAGGTAAAGACTTGTGGATTTTAAATGTTGGCAGCGACAAACAAAACAAACAAACAAGAAAACCCAAACTTTCATCGGTTAACAACATATTCAAGGGTCAGAGGTGGTCAGAGAAAGGATGAAAGAAAACCTTTGCTACGTGCTAGGTACTTGAATAGATGTTATCGCATTACAATTAAAAAATAATAATTTGCATTTTTTTGAGATCTCAACAAAGATCTCCCTTATACCTTCATCCAGCTTCATCCGTTTTGCCATGTTTGCTCTCTCATTCTCTTTTTCTCTGTAGACACACACACACACACACACACACACACACACACACACACACACACACACACACACACACACACACACACTACTGATAATCTTTCCTAACCCTCCGAGAGTGGATGCGGTTGCTCCTTCTTCCCTGGGGAATCTCGTCCTCCCTTGGCTCCTAAGAGGACACCATTCAGAGTCAGTACTCCTGCCCACCCCACTGGCTGCCCCTTTGAAGCCCTGCCTTCAGCGCCGGTTCCAGATCTGAGCGGGTTTCCCCCTCCCTGCCGCCACGGCTCCAGCTGGCTGCCGTCACCTCACCTGGGTGGTTGCGGTCCTCTCCTCTGGCCTCTGTGCTTCCACCCTTGTCCCACAGCGGTCCGTTTTCACTGTAGTCAGAGTGGCCTTTACAAAGTGTAAGTCAGGTCATGACCGCTCTCTGCTCAGCGTCAAAGGCTTTCCTTTGTGAGTCATGAGGGTCAAGTTAAATCATGGACGTGAGGCCTTGGCAGAGTGTGTGGCTCGGTGCATGGCCCTGGAGTCCTGAGTGCTTAACTCGCATCTGCACTTGTGAGCCTGGGGGCTTCATCCTCAGAACAACTTGATTTATGTGAGGAACTTGGCCTTAACAGAGGGAGGTCAGTTGCACAAAGTCACAACTGACATGGCAGAACCTGGATTTGACCTCAGTCTTCGTGCCTTCATACATCCACACAGATGGGTCACGAGGGTCCACGTGTGTTCAGTGTGATGCCAAGATAGAACGTGGCGGTAGTTTGGCCTTCTGGGCCCAGGGAATGTTTTTCCTCCATTTTTAAAAAGGGCCCAACCGCTTAGGCGTGTCGCAGGCTGATTTTCTAGTACCAGCTCCCGGGACCTCTGACACAGCAGCGCTTGACTTTTTCTAGCTTTACAAAATCCACTTTTTTTCTGGCTAAGGTTTTCCAAATAAGCTAGTTTCCATTTTACTATTGGAGGGATAAGTGGGTCCTCAAGAGAGAGCTGTGTCTTCCTGGCCCGAGGCATTTTCCATCTGTCTCTTTTCTTCCTACAGGCCCTCAACCTGGGAGTGGGAGGCTGAGAGAGACTGCCTCTGGCACCAGATGCCCTCCCTCCCTCATCCACCCGCCTCCCCTTGATTTATTTTTTAGTTATTTACCTTGACAAGCCCAAGGAGATCTCACTTCTTGTTTCCTGTGGGTCTGGAAGCAGAAGCATTTTGGGCTTAGAAGACACCACAAACACAGAACTTAATTCTCTTCTACAAAAGGCATAAAAGTCTCAGGAACCTCACTACGGCAGCTCTTTTTCTTAGAGAATAAAATGTAACAGAGGTGGGTCTTTCTGGGATGCCATCTGAAGAGTCTGGCTCCTGAATTATGAAATGAGCTTAGCATAAAGTAATTTTATATTTGAGGTAGTTGCGTAGCGTGAGTTCTTAAAAAATTTAAATGTAGCCCCTTTTTTTTTTATTAATACAAAGCGGTACATGTTTATTGTGGGATAGCAGATAAGCTAATGCTCCCCTAATTTTATCATTTGTACAGCAAAACATGAACACCCTGGAGTGTATACTTTCCAGACCTTTTTTATACGTGTGTGTATTTTTGGTGGAAGTAGGATGATTTGCAACCTCTCTCTTTGTTCAGTTATAGATAATAAATGTTAATCTACGTTGTAGGTTTTAGTGGCTGCAGAGCATTCTTTTGTATGAATGTATCATAATTATTCCCCATTAGATGGATATTTAGGTCGTTTCCAGTTTGGGGCTATGATAAAGGACAGTGGATTGGAATCTTTGTGCATATCCTTGCTATTTCTTTAATGATACTTAATTGGTAGAACCCAAGAGGTAGGATGGTGGTGTGCTTTCTTAGTGCTGGTAAGGATTAAAGCTGGGATCCTTTTCTCGCTCCCTAGGCTAGGGAGTTCACTGGGGGTCTGGAGCCCTGCAAGATTTTGTGAGTGTGGGTGTTTTTCTGGGGTGATTGTCTATAAGTTTTAGATTCTCAAAGCGGGTTGAGACCCCAAATAGATCACGGACTGGTGTTGCAGTCCCAGGTTTTCCACCATATCCTTGTCCGTGGTACCTCCTGAGAGCAGCAGCATCAATCAGGGAGGCCGTGTTTTTGTCTTCAGGTAGTTTTGAGTGAGTGCCGAGGAGGAAGATGGTGAGATAGTCCCTGTCCTCAGCGAGCTCACCGTGTGTGTGAGGGTTTAGCCACATGAGTAGAAGACAGTGCTGGGATCCCTTCCCTTGGTGCTCCTTTGCCACAGGGGTGAACCCTAAACATCCATTTCTTTTTTTAAAATTAATTTTTATTGGAGTAGAGTTGCTTTACAATGCTGTATTAGTTTCAGGTGTACAGCAAAGTGAATCAGTTATACATATACATATATCCACTCTCTTCTGACCCGAAGCATCCATTTCTTTCAGGGGCTTCCAGGGTCTGCCTTTTCCAGCCCTCTAAGCTCGGGATGATAATGATGATTATGAAGGAGAACCAATGAGGAGGGCTGGTCTTACTGTATGCCAGGCATTGTTCTCAGCTTACTATTTAATATCCTCATTTAATAATGAGGAACAGAGAGGTTAATGTACTTGCTCAAGGTCACACAGGAAGTGGCCGAGTCTGGATTTGAGCCCAGGCAGCTTGTTTTCACAGCCTAACTTGACCCCCATGAGGTCGTGCCCCTCACACTCCTTTCAAATTGGGTGTCCTTGTCAACAATTTCCGTGGGCCTGGCTTTGCATTTCCCCACTTCTGGGACTTTGTTCAAATCAGTCCTTTTCTAAAAGGCTTTTACTCCCTCTCCACTTCTAGAAATTCTGCCCATCCTCCAGGAAGCTTCCTTTGTTCACTTCAAGTGAAAGCAAACCTATTCATTTTCTTTGTTGCCGGGTTGGTTGTAGCTCGCATACGGCATCACTTCTGGCCTTGTGACGGGGGCCATGTGATGGGGTGGAGAGAACAGAATCTTTGGAACCCGACAGGCCTGAGTTCAAATCCCAGCTTTGTGGTTAAGGGTCAGATTTCCTCTGTGAGGTAATAGCACCTGTCTGGCAGAGTTATTGGTGAGGATTAAATGAGATTATTAAAGCATCTGGTGTCCTCCTGGCCAGTACTGGGAGCTCAGGAGGTGACAGCAATGATTTCTTGTGGGCGTATCTTATTTCTTCAGAGCGTAAGCTCCTGGAAGGTGGGGGCCTGGTCTTGTCCTGGCCTCCCAGCCTGGGAAGGGACCAGACAGGTAGTGCCCGGTCAGGATTTGATGCTGCTGCTGGGAGGTTTGTGTGGTATGGACCTGGCTCTGGGGTGCCCTTGGATGAAATGTGCTCTGCCTGTCTGGCCCACATAGTTGAGCTTGGAGCGGGGGGCACTGTGGACTCTGAAGGGAGGCTTCCAGGGGGAAAGGATATTGGAGCTCAGTCTTCCACACTGGGAAGACTCACAGCTGGTGGGAAAGCGTGTCTTAGGAGTGGTGATGGGGCGTGCAAGCTCTGGTTAGCTACGTGAGCCAGGCTGTCCGATAGAATGGACATACTGTACTGAGTGTACTCTCCTGAGTATCTGTGGAATCTGCCCTCCACACAGCACCTTAGCTTCTTCTTACTTTTATAAAGCAGTTCTTTCCTGCCTGAAAGATCTAGATCAGTTGTCACCTCCTGTAAATTCTCTGATGGTCCAGGCTGGATCGTGCTTGTCTCCTCTGTGGGTCCTCCCCCAGCATCCGATGCCGCCTCTGTCACAGCACTGTCATGTAGTTGTCTTTTGGGTCCACCGTCCCCACTCAGCTGTGAGCTCACTGGGTCAGGCCCCTCATTCATCTCTGTATCTTCAGTGTTGGGCACAGGCACCCGGGAGGAGGACTGTAAATATTGAACATGAATTACCAGTGAGACGGAAAGGAAGAAACATCTAGGTCATGTAGGAGATGCCAGGCTCTGGTATTTGAACTTAATTTTGGACAATTGATGGGTTTTGACCTAGGGAGTACCATTTCAAAAGAGGCTTCTTACGTGGTGGCCGAGTACAGAGGGGTCAGTGAGGGGAGGGGACTGAAGGCGGGTCCATCAGTTACAAGCCTGTCCTGCATCGTGATTCTCGTGCTTGTTCAGCTATGTATCGGATAACTAGATGTCTCTTTATTTGGAAAGATGAAACCCCCCCACTGCCACATACTCCACAGCTTTTTAGGTGTAGCAATAAGATTTGCCTGAGAGATGGGAGAGTGTTTCCATGACGTGCTTCCTCAGCTTCTGCAATAGCCTGACAGATGGTACCCTGTCACCTGTGTAAAGGCAGATTCCACCAAGAAATTCAGTGCATCAGTTGTACCGACGATCTCCCTATGAGTCCCACAACAACAATTTGTCACTTGGTTTTAAAGAACTCTGTGGTGGAAGCGAAACGAGTGGAGTACAATTGTTGAGTCATTACAGGCTCCCCAAAGCATCTCTGGTTTGAAGAAGGGGTGCCCAGGGTCGCTGGTGGCATCCGGGTCATGGACTCCTTCGGTGATTGTGGACTTTGTTAGAAATCGAGGAGAGTTTTTTTGCCGGTTTTTTTTTTTTTTTTTTTTAGCGGTACGTGGGCCTCTCACCGCCGCAGCCTCTCCCGTTGCGGAGCACAGACTCCGGACGCACAGGCTCAGCGGCCATGGCCCACGGGCCCAGCCGCTCCGCGGCATGTGGGATCTTCCCGGACCGGGGCACGAACCTGCGTCCCCTGCATTGGCAGGCAGACTCTCAACCACTGCTCCACCAGGGAAGCCCCTTTTGCTGGTTTTAAGATGAGTTTACGGTTAGGTGAGCCAGAATGCTTGAAGCCTGTGCTGGGCCAGTTGTGGTCCCTGAGGCACGTGCCTCTAAAGAACGATGGTAGGGCTTCCCTGGTGGCGCAGTGGTTGCGCGTCCGCCTGCCGATGCAGGGGAACCGGGTTCGTGCCCCGGTCCGGGAGGATCCCACATGCCGCGGAGCGGCTGGGCCCGTGAGCCATGGCCGCTGAGCCTGCGCGTCCGGAGCCTGTGCTCCGCAACGGGAGAGGCCACAACAGAGGGAGGCCCGCATACCACAAAAAAAAAAAAAAAGAACGATGGTAAATGTGAAGCAGATGTCACATTATTGCTTGCCTGGCTAGTACATGTAGAGCCCTGAGCTCTTTGGAAGGCTAGGCTGGGGCAGACGGCCCATCCTTAGGGTCTAAGGGCCAAAATCGTATCATTAACTGAACATTAGTAAGCAGCCCTGTGCAGGTGTGAGAGGAAAATGCCAAGTGAGTTCTTCTTCTAAGGTACACTCATCCCTGCCCGTTCACGTGGAACTTGGAATGTCAGGGTCTTGGAAACTGACCAGTCAGGGGTATCAGACGTAGATTCCCCCCTTGAGGTGGGATGCAGAGGACAGAGAGGGGGAGCCCTTGAGAGCATCCCCTGGGGCGGAGGCCTGTCAACCTCTCCCTACCTCTTGGGGAGTCCAGATATCACACCAGTTTCGGTCGCGATGGAACCAGAGGATGGAGATGTAGATTTATGGTGGGCCAGCTGTGAGAATGTCTCCATTGCCCTTGCTTCACCGAAGCAGTAAAGTAGGTGAGAGTGGGAAGTGGGGAGCGTGGGAGAGTGGGAACATTCAACCTCCTGGATTTCACGTCTTTACCTTCAAGCGGAGATCCGGACACTGTGCCCGTAGGGTTATTGTGAGGCCTGAAGGAGACAGTGGCTACCGAGGACCCGCCCTCAGCGCCCATCCCAGAGCCCGTGTGCCCTGCGTGGTGCTGGTGCCTGGGGCCCGGCCCGGTGGGTGGAGAGGGAGCCCTGGCAGCCACCCAGCCGGCCTGGGGAGCTTGTGGGTGGGAACCACAAGATACAGAGCAGATGTGCGTGTCTCCCGTGATCTTCTCCTCCGCACTGTGGTGTTTGAGAACTTTTCCTTTTATGAGTAGTTTTGAAAATGGTACGTGTGGGTGCAGTTTAATTATAGTCTCATTTTTCCAGTGCTGCTGTAGAAGGCCTGTTCTTTTCTTTAGCCACGCGTTCGCTTCTTCAAAGAGCTCCTCCCAGTGTGCAGTTTCCAGCGTTCTGAAGTATCTTTAAACGAAAGTTGTTCATCTCTGAAATCTGGGCTCACGTGTTCCTTTCAAACAGCGCATGATGACACGCAGGGGGTGCAGAGCATTGTCCCCTACTGCGTTCTGAGCCACTTACTTTGTTTTCTTTTGTCATTTCTTCTAGTCATTCCCCCTGCTGCAGGCACCTGCTTTTTTAGCTGCACTCACAGCCTCCTTGTCCTAGGAATCCCACTTCTGAGAGCCTTTCCGGAGGAGGCAGTTTCAGTGTAGATAGAGCTGTATGCACAAAGATGTTTATTTTATTTATTTTTTAAAAGTGAAAAATTGGAGAGGGCCTAGACATCAGCTAGGGAACTGGCAGAAACTGGTCCATGTCCACCTCCAAGGGAATATTCATGTACTCATTAAACACGCCGTTACTAAGGCCAATTTGATAACTGAAATGCTCATAATAGTGAAATGCTCATAATAAAGGCCAAAGTGAAACATTAAGTCGTAATACAGTATCACCCATGTCAAAATGCGTGGAAGAAAGAATGGAAGGAAAGCCAGTAATACGTCTGTGGTGGGTACCTGGAGGGTAGCGATCTTCTTTCTCTTGATTCTGTTACCTGTTTCCTATAACAAGCCTGTATTCTGTTAGTATCAGAGTTTTCGAGAAGGAAGAAGAGCCTGCACCCAGCAGCGCCTATGTGATTGCTTTTTAGATTCAGTGCTGTCACCTTCCTCCTGGAACTAGTGCCAGAGCAGTGATAAAGGAGGAGTCTAGAGTCTGAGTGGTATTCTTGGTAATCCTACTTTAAATATCCGGGACTGTTATGAAGAGTGTTTATAAACAAATGGATGAGGAAGAAATTATTAGGGAGCACTTTTTTTTTTTAATGTTTTCCTTCTTGATGTTATCTCTGCTTCCAGGAAATTCAGTTGAAGTGGAAATGAACACCCAGAAGGAACTGAGAGAGAGGTGAGTGTGTGGCATTTTGGTAAGAAGGTGTTATGGGTTAGGTTTGTCTGCCAGCGTTTTGAGTATTAGTTTCCTGCGTCTTGTAAATAAAGCAAAAACACCTATGCAACTGACAGTGGTCATACAAAACCAGAAGTTCATGCCGTATGTCCTGCAGCCTTCATTCATTGGCGTTAGGTTGCTCTTGGCGTCTCTGTCGGGTGATTTGACCCAGATGACACATTCCTTCTGTTGGCTCCTGGATACTTGCAGGATGAATTCCAGGCTCCTGAGCCTGACCCATCTTTCCTTTTCATCATGTACCCCATGCTTCAGTCTTAATCTTTCTTTTGATTGTTCTCCCGACCACGCCTGTACACAAGCGGTACACTCTGCCTTCTTCCTCTTATAATTAAAAAAGTCCTTCTTCAGAGTCAGTTCACATGGAAACGGACCTTGGTCTCCCCGACACCCCCATCTCTCCACTGCAGCCCAGCATCAGTGACCCTTCCTATAGCAGTTGGCACATAATTACACTATGGCACTTAGCACATGGTATGATACTATCTTCTGCATTTATCTTTCTGTGCCCAGGATTCCTTGAAAGAGGTAAGGAGACAGCATTAACTAGGTATGGTGTGTGCCAGCTGCTGCCCTAGGCATTCACACCCGTTATTTCTGACCCTACAAGGTGAGCATTATGGTTCCCAGTTTAGGATGAGGACCCTGAGGGTCAGAGTTGCATACTTGCCATTAAGAGGCAGAACTGAGATTTGAACTTGAATCTGTTATACTCCAGCACCTGGGCTCTTACTGTTATTCCACATTGCCATTTGAGGGCAAAGACTTCTCTAATATCTGCACACCTGCTCTAGCCCCAGCTATCTGGCATGTGGTTGGAATTTTTAAAAAATGTTCATGGAATAAATGGATTGCAAACACTCTTAGCTTGCCTCTGTGGCCAACTGGAAACGTCAAGGTCTCGCCCTCCTCTGTTGACTTGTTCAAGGTTCTGACTGTCGTTAGTGCTATTGATGTTTCCCTCATCTTTGGAGTTGTGACCCTTTGGACTCCTGGGGGCAAAATAAAGAAATAAAGACCAGGCTGGGGTGCAGAGTTTTAGATTTTACTGGCATCATGAAGGCCACCAGCATCATTAGAGTGAGCAGGCAGGGAGGTATCACAGCTCACTGGAGGACATTTTAATCAGGGCTTCTGTAAGTTTAGAAGAAACTTTCCTTTCCCACTGCAGTATTCTCAAGACCCCTCCTAGTTCAACCCTCCACTTCCGTCCTGATAATAACGGTGGGTCATGTCCCACCGGCAGGCTGCGGAGAGGGCAGTAAGGGCCTCCCCGAGTGGAGATAGTCTTCGCTGAGATCTGAAGCATGAGGCTCCGGGGCGTGGCTTGTTGGAAGAGTGTCCCCCCTCGAGGTGACGGAGACACGACCCCTTTGAGCTGCGTGGCTGGTGCGTGGAACGTGAGGCTAGAGAGGCAGGCAGGGCTGCCTTGGGCTGGTCCTCAGATACTGCATTAAGAGCCCAAATCCTGTTCTACAGGAAGAGGGGAGTCTTTGAAGGAGAGTAAGCTGGGACTAGACATGATCAGATTGGCCATTTTGAAAGCCGACCGTGGTTGCTTGGAGAATGGCAGGGAGCCTCTTTTGGCCTTCCTCAGCCACGTGTCACCCTTCCCTTTCTGGCAGGTTTGTTTCTGTTCCTTCTCTTCTGCTGTTTTCAGCTGTAGGCTTAGTGCTCACGCTAATTAAATGGGTGCCCTCGGCCCCTTCTGCACTTTGCAAGGCAGCAGCAAGCCATCGCATCCATCACGCTGTCTGAGCACAGTTGCATCTGCTGTTTACCTGTTAATGAATGCGTTGCAGCTTTGGAGTCCTTTGCTCTTGTCTGAGCTCATGAATAATGAGACAAGAAGTAATAGGAAAAAGTGGGAGAAAAAAGAGCTTAAATTATGGAGCTTATCGGTAATGGGGATTCACGTGGGCTCTTCACAGAGTTCAGGGTGGTTTTCCTCCCGGCTTAGGTGGCCCTTGGGAAATATAGGTCAATAAGCAGATGATTGCCTCAATGGTGATACCGGAATCTGCTTGCGGACCGTGAGGGTTTTGAGGTTTTTAAACCCATAAGTCCACCTCGTGGGTTTGGGTTGGCCCCCCCCACATTCTCCTGGGGCCTTGGAGCCAGACAGACGTGGATTCAGATGTGTGCTCTGCCACATACAAGCTGTGAGACTGTGGGCAAGGTTCTGAGGCGCCTCCGTCCCCGCAGCTCTAAATGAGGATGGTCCTCCCTACCTCAGAGGGATTCTGTGAGGACCAAGGAGGACAGTCTGTGTAAATTGCCTGGTACAGAGCGGCCAGTTGATAAGCAGCTGCCACTGACTCATGCCCTCTCTCAGGGTCCCTCCACTACCAGCCAGACGGTGGCTCCCCCTCCTTCACTGGCTCCAAATCAAGCCCGCTGAGCCCTTTTTTTGTTTGTTTTTAGAATATCCTTGCTAAAAAATGCTCTAGGGAAACAAAAAGCCTCCAGAACACCATTGCAAACATGGGTAAATTACAGAGAGCCAGTCATCTTAAGTGTTCTTTAAGTCGTGGTCCTGGTTTGGGATCGTAGTGTGGAAAATGATTTCTCTTTCAATCCCAATGGTCAAGGATTGAGGAAGACAACTTAAGCTACCAACACATTCTCCCTGAGTCTCCTGCGCCCTCAGCCTCCCGCGCGCTGTCCGACTGTCACGTGCTGTCCGACTGTGAAATGTCCGAGAAGTCCTCCTTCTCACGAGACCAGAAGCAAGACAGCGAGACCGAGAAGACTTCGGTCCTGGCAAACAACGTTTCTCAAGGTCAGCCAAGCGTCACTGAGCGTCGTAAAGCTAGCCAAAGTTTCCTGCTTTGAACGATAATTTGCCGTCTTGCCTTCGTACTAAAGCAGAGTATAGTGACATTTGAATAGTTACCAGGTGAGAGGAGATCCTGCGAGGGCCCAGGCCAGTTGTTCAGAGCATCATTTATCACCGGGGAAAGCTACGGTTGTTGAAAGTGTTGGAGATTGGGAAAAAGTCATTTTTATTTTTTACTGATGACGTGCTCTGTGACTTGACGTTCCTTATCTGGCAGGCTGGAAAGCACTGGGGTTATGGATCAGGCCTAGCTAGGTCTGGTCCATTTCTTGCTGTCTCTTTTGAGCTCTTCCTAAGGTGGTGTCACTTTGGGGACCGTTGCTTTGAACTGTACGGGGGCCCGAGAGTACCTAACCCCCTGTTTGGAGATTTTGAATTCAATAAATCTGCTGTGTTTCTCTTTAGTGTAACCCTCGGCCCTTTCCGTCAGCCCCTTGTCCTGCCTCTGGGCATGGAGCCGTGGGCTCAGTTGGCAGAATCAGCCTCCCGTGACCCCACCTGCCTCTGAGCTCCCCTTTACCCCTTCTGTGTTTGCAGTCGTGATTGCCTCCTGTTGGGCATTAGGTAGGGCTTACTGTTCATAAGTTCAAGGACTAGTATAGACCAGAACAGACAGACCTTTTCCAGTAAAAGGCTGGGTACTATGTACCTTAGGCTTTGCAGAGCATATGGTCTCCGTTGCAGTTACTCAGTCGTGCTGTCGCGGCATAATGCAGCTGTAGAAAATATGTAAATGCATGAGTGTGGGTATGTCCCAATAAAACTTTATTTACCAGAACAGGTGGTGGGTGGATTTGACACAGGGGCCATAGTTTTCTGAGCCCTGGTATAGACGCTGGACCTCAGCTGACATCCTCTGGTCTGTCCTTTTTCCAGTGGGTTGTTTGCAAGGTGCCCAGAATGGACCCAGGGAACAAATCAGACACCTCCCTGCTAAAAACTCTTTGTTGACACCGGATCACATTAGAACCAGTGTTTCAAAATTTTTAAATCCTTTTTTTAGCAGCAGAAATCCCCCCTCCCTTTTTTTTCCAGATGAAACTGAATATATATAAAAGATACAAAAGATACACATTTTTTCCAAAGGAGTGGAGCCTGTATCCCCAGTGGCACCTCCGAGGCTCCTTTAGGATATGCAGGGGCCAGAGGAGCACAGTTTGAAATCATACCTAGAGCATGAAGTGTACACGTTTGATGTAACTCGGGTATCAGCTGGGGTCCTCCAATAACCAGTTACCTAGATGTGCTTTCTTTGGATTTCTGGCCGTATCCCTCTGCAGTTTCTGTGAGTTTCTGTGTACTTGGTTTCTCTTGGTTATTTCTGGCTCTGCTCTCTGCCTTCTCCTGCTTTGGGTTAGACCATGAATTGTTTCCCTGTCCCTTGTGCTGCCTCCTGCTGCCCGAGACCACTCCCACAGGGCCTTTGTGGGAGGAGCAGACTGAGGTGTCAGGGACTAGAGGGGCGGGGTTTACAATGCAGCGAGCCTGATCATCGACGGCATATTTGTGATCCCTGTTCTTTAAGACCCGCCTGCTACGTTGGGTGGTCCCAGGCACTTCCCCTTTCTCCCCCAGCCTGCCTTCCTTTTTTTCACTCTAGACCCCGTCCGCCACCCCAGCCTTGGTTTATTTCCAGTGTAGAGCCATCTTTTACTTCTTATTCCTCTGAGGACCTATGACCTTGGGCTTCTCAAGTAGATTATCAGGCACTTTCCTGAATGGGGACGGTGCTCTCTGGAGCTGTCCTAATTAACCCACTGTTAGCTTTTTTGGGTTTGTTTCTCTTCAGACTTTTGGTCTCTGCATCTGTTTTTCCTTTTGTCACGCTTGTAATCTGAGCAGAAAGATAATTTAGTACTTGTCCTTTTTTCACTTAGCATTATATCATAAGTTTTCCAACGTGTTACATAACATCATTTTCAGTGGCTTTGGAATAGTCCGTTGAATGGCTGAACTGCAGTTTTCCCTATGTTCCCCTGTTGCTGAACATTTAAGTCATTTTCTAAAATTTCACAATTGTGAACAGGGCTGCAGGGAGTATCTTTGAACATAAAGCTTTCCCCTTATTCTGGAGCATTTTCTTAACCTAGATTCTATAAATTGGAACTACTAGGCAAAAGATATTTATACTGTCGTTTTTGGTGGCTGCTTCTTGCAGGATTTATGGGTTTAAAGAGCCGGCGTTTGTCAGAAGGGTATTATTGTAAGAGGGACAGATATTTCTCTCCTCTGTTAAGATGAGTATAGTATTTCTTTCTGCCCAGTTAGGGCTGCATAATTAACAAGCGGTGTCCAATTCGACCGGGAGTGTTTCCTTAAGGCCAAGGGATGATTCCAGCTTCCAACCAGGCTCAGTAGAAGATGTGTTGTACTGATCGCTGCTGAGTGTTTTTGCCCCAGAAGCCGGCAGTATGTGACGTGGATAAACCAGGAAGGAAGGCTGCAGTCAGAACAGATAAGTTCCTGGCTCACTGAGACCTCACTGGCCTCTGGAAGATTTGCAGGGCAGCAAGGCAGGAACGGGAGGTGCGTTGCAGTGCTGCTTCAGTTTATTGCAGGCGGGGTCCACAGACAGTCCGCCAAATGACTTGCTGCACTCCTGGCATTAATAGGAGATAGCTGAAGATCTGGGAATTAAGTCGTCTCGTAAACATTCAAATTCGTGGCAGAATTACTATTTAATTAGGAAGAGATCTGTAACATTGCGATACTTTTAAATGAAAGTCATTTTGGAGGAATTAAAACTGGGTCATAACATTAGTATAATGTTTTAAAACAAATATTACCAAGACAAAACTGAGTATACCCTAATTGATGAATTAAAGACATTAGTTTTGCCTTTGGATACTTAATGTGATTATGCTGTAAACACTGATACTAGAAAGCTACCTCTGGACTGGAACTGCACTTCCTTCTTTCTTCGTTAAAGTGCGATGTGGCAGAGGCTGAGAAAATAAAAGCATGCTCATTTTAGAAAATTCAGAAAATTTAAATTTCTATATATTGTTAAATATTATGTTAAAATATAGTATTAAACTTTTGAGAAGCCTAAGATATACCACCTAAAGGCAATCTCTGTTAATATTTAGGTGCATTTCCTTCTTTTGCATATATGTGTCTTTCCCGTCTGCAGATTTTTTTTTTTTTTTTTTTTTTTTTTTTTTTTTTTGGTGGTCCGCGG
>NC_041222.1:5566937-5614273 GCF_002837175.3 Physeter macrocephalus
GTGGTACGCGGGCCTCCCTCTGTTGTGGCCTCTCCCGTTGCGGAGCACAGGCTCCGGACGCGCAGGCTCAGCGGCCATGGCTCACGGGCCCAGCCGCTCTGCGGCATGTGGGATCTTCCCAGACCGGGGCGCGAACCCGGTTCCCCTGCATCCGCAGGCGGACGCGCAACCACCGCGCCACCAGGGAAGCCCCTGTCTGCAGATTTTTAAACAGAGTTGTGATTATGCCGAATAACCCATTTTGTATCTGTATTTTTTCATGATATTATATGGTCTTCATAATATAATTTTAATAGCTGTGTAACACTACATCGTAAGGGATGTAATGCAGTTAATTTAATCATTGGCGTTATTTTCAGTTCTGACTGTTATAAATAGTGCTAAGATGAACATTTCCAAACATTCTGACAAATGATTGTCAGCATCTCTGGTGATCTCTTTAAATAGATTCCTGGAAGTAGAATTATTTGGTAAAAAAACATTGGAAAGAACCTTTCTAAGGCTAATGATAAAAATAGTCCCCAGAGGGCTTCCCTGGTGGCGCAGTGGTTGAGAGTCCACCTGCCGATGCAGGGGACGCGGGTTCGTGCCCCGGTCCGGGAGGATCCCACATGCCGTGGAGCGGCTGGGCCCGTGAGCCACGGCCGCTGAGCCTGCGCGTCCGGAGCCTGTGCTCCGCAACGGGAGAGGCCGCAATAGTGAGAGGCCCGCGTACCGCAAAGCAAAAAAAAAAAAAAAAAAAAAAAAATAGTCCCCAGAATCATACACGTTTATACTCGTGCTAACAGGATGTACTCCTGGAGAGCACCCTTCTTACCATTCTCACTAGTGTTGGGATTATTGTTTTGCTTTGTTTTTAAGTCTTGAATTAGTAAGTGATAAATGGTTAACATATTCCTCTCAAAGGATTAGTCTCAAAAATATCTGAGTTCGTTATGAAGGTGGCTTAATCAACTCTTAGGCAATTCGGGCGAACTTGAAAGTGATCTTTTAGTTTCACCGAAAGGAAGATTTTAAATTAATATTTGATATTTAGAAAAATAAAAGGCTGTATTAGAGTCAGCATTAAAATTGTATGGTGTGTAATTTTTCCATGTGATATAAAGTATCTTCTTTGTAGAGGGCTGCAGAGAATCATCACAGACTGGCTGTGGGCTGTGGGCAGTAGCTCAGCCTCCCCAGGCCTAAGGAAGACTCTCTTAACATATCCAGTACTATTTAGAATTTCAGGATCACTGCGTAGTCTATAAATTATTCAGTTTGTTGGGGGCTTCAGACTTTAAATTAAAAATGTCCTCCTTCCTGTAGACTTACTAATGGAACATATACAAGAAATTCGAAGTTTGAGAAAACGTTTAGAAGAATCTATTAAAACAAATGAGAAGCTACGGAGACAGCTGGAGCGACAAGGCTCTGAAATTGACCAGGGTAAGGTGGACCTTCCCAAAGGGCGGTGAGGGCTTCCTTTGTGGCGCGTTTGCCTGGATAAGCGTGCTGTGTATTGGGAAGAGCTTTGGGCTTGTGGCCAGAGAGGTTTCAGTTCAAATCCTGACTTTGCCGTTTACTTCACCTTGCTGACTCTCAGTTACAGTAATTTATCTGTTAAATGGGGATAATAATTCCCATTTTATTCTGGTGGCGATGAGAATTAAGTGCGCTAACTTAAGCGGAGTGTCCCATAGCCCCTGACGCAGAACAGGTACTTGATAAATGTTCGTTTCCCGGTCGTTGGAGGAGTCTGCCAGCCTCTGGCTTCGTGAATTGTGGTTGCCTCCTCATTTGACTCTAGAAGCTGAAGCAAAATAGATAGGTATGTTAAAATAAAACAAAGCAGTATTTTGTCTTTTTGTTAATAATGCATTTTGGCCATCTGGTAACTCCCACGTGCCAATCACGAGGTCACCAGTGTTCTTACATAACCACAGTTAGCTCAGAATGGACTACTCTTCCGTGAGAAGCTTAAAAATACGTATTTTTTCCCATAGGCAAGACATTCATGTGGTTCAAAAATTAATATCGCCATTCTATACCCATTAGTCCTGTTCTCCCTTCTCTCCTCCCACTTTTGTTACTTTTCTTCTCTATCCTTACAGTCTTAATGCAGATACAGATGTATATTCTTATTCTCTCCTTCACCTGCCCAAAAGGTAGAATGCTTTATATCACTGCTCTGTTCCTTTTTTCATTGAATAATCTATTTTGGTCATCTTTCCTTGTTGCTCCAAAGAGAGTGTCCTCACTCTGGTCAGAATACATCCTGAGAGCAGCTTCGTGCGCCAGGAAAAGCCCGAGTTTGTCTGGGAGCTGGACTGGCCTGGGCAGGGACCCAGCTCTTCTGCTGATGAGCTTCATGACTTTGGGCAAGTCACCTCTCCCTTCCAGTCTTCGTTGTCTTATAAAACGGGGTCATTGTGAGATTAAATGAGACAGTGTTATAAATAGGGCCTTGCTCAGTGCCTCACTCGAGAGATGGGGGTTTTCTTCATCATCATCAGTTTTATTTTACTGTTTTATTTTATATAACATTATTAGTTTAACATTGCAAAGCTCTAAGCTCTGCAGCGGGTGGGGACACTGATGTCATTGCCATTTCTAAGGATGAGATAACTGAGTTCTAGAAAGATGTAGTCAGTGGCAGCACTTGCTTCTTTGGACCCCTAGTCACTGCTTTCTAGCCCATCATAGCCATCAGCTTAGAAGGACATCTTTTCAAAGTACCATATATGCTGTAGCTTGCAAGGTAAACAGAAAGGTTCCATCTCTCCCTCCCTCCCTCCCTCCCTCTCCCTCCCTCCCTCTCTTTCTCCCCCCTCCCCCCCGCAAGCGGCATCCTCCCCCTCCTCCCCCTCACACTCCCAGGGAAATTGATTAATCTGAGTTATTAGTCACATCAAACACAGGAAAGAAATACACGCCTGGGCCCATCACAGTCACTCTTGGTAATGCCTGAATTAGATTCGTTCTGTTTTACATTTTCCCTGACAAATCCAATTATAGAATTATTTGGGGGCTCAAATGGCCACCAGCTACAGTGGAGCAGGCAGTTGCTCTGGAGAGCAATTCACTCTGATGGGAAGGTTTACAAAAAGGCATTCATAAAGTATTTATGCTGGTGGGAAGACGTGCTGTTCTCACCACGTTGTCACAATCCCTGAAAAGACAAAGAAATAATAGTGGTTCTGCCTCCCTCCTGCTGTGAAATGTTCATCTTGGGAGCAGGTTTGAGAAAGGCATGGCTCCTTGTCATGTTGAGGTGGAACATTGTTAAAAACTGTCATCTTATGTGTTACATCTTCCGGCTTGTCGCCGGTTACACAAGCCTATAGTGATGATGTTCAGAGGAAAGCTGGGCCTCAAGCATCCGAAGTGGACCCTGCTAGCTCAGGCTTCGTCAGGAGCTGTTCCTTGGCCTGATTATTCCTTTGAAAAGTGACCACCTTAGCTGTGGTTGTAGGAGACTTCTTCTGTAGAATTTTTCCTGTTCATCCAGATTGCTCTTTGGTCCTCTTTTGGCTCCAGCCTATCATCAGTAGTGTATTAACAAATGGTAATAGCAGTAACAATAACATCCATCCATCATTTTTATTGAGTTAATAGAGGCTTAGGGAAGTTATGTGACTTGCCTGAGATCATGCAGCTACTAAGAAGCCGGAGCCGTGGTTCAAACCCAGGTGTCTCTGGGAAGACACCAGAGTTCATAGGGGAGAGTGGAGGAGGATAGTGGGGAGAGATATACGTGAATAAAAAAAAAACATATGACATTGTAATCAGTGAATCATTAGCATGAGAAAAAGGTAGTGCTTGTAGAGTGGAAAGAGAATGCACTCTGGCTTCCGGGAGACACAGTACCATACCTTCCTTAGAGGGGGTTTGAATATCACAGGTCATCAATTGTGTATCAGGACGTTTTCAGCTGCAGATAACAGAATATGAGTAAAAACTGGTGTAAACAATGGGGATTTATGTCTTCGTACATAACAAGAAATCCAGAGGCAGGCATTCCTAAGGCAGGTCTAAAGTCTGATGGCTTGGTAGCCGGGCATGGGGTTAGTACCTGTGATGACTGCAGCGTCCCTTCCTCTCAGGACAGAGTCCGGAGCAGGGACAGAAGAGGGTGGGACTTGCTCCTCCCCGTCCTTCTTTTTTCATCCGGGTGGAAAATCTTTCCCAGAAGCTCCCAGCAGGCTTCCTGTCAAGTTTCATCGACCGGAAGTGGCACATGACCGTTTTCTAGCCGTACGGGAAGAGCAGGTGTCTGGCATTTGGGCTCTGCGGTGTGGTAGACTCCATCAGTGAGGAAGGCCGGGAAGCATCTGCCTGCCAGGTGTAGAAAGTGCCTCGTACACAACAAGTGCTCTCCAGGGGTCGCTGTGAACATGAACGTCATATATGGTGCAGCCGCAGCAAGTTCAGAGCATGGGCCGTGCCGAGGTGGCGTGTCAAGGGAGCTGCCCGGCCGGAGGAAGGGCCAGGATTTCAGGAGATAGACAGTACCCGGGCAGCTATTCACAGATAAGGAGACCGATCAGAGTTTGTAAGTTTCCTCAGGCCCAGTCTGTCTAGCTTTAGAGCCTGGTCTTCTTAGTCTACACTTTGGGGCAGTGAGTATGAGCTAAGAGTTGAAAGGTGAGTGTGATTTTGACAGGTGAAGAAGGTCATAGGCATTCTAGGCAAAGGGATAAATACCTCATCCTGTAAAGCCGGTGAGGCGTGTGACCACGTGTGTGGTGTGTGTTTGGAGCACGCATGGCTCAGTTTGGCTGCGTTTGAGGGCACCAGGGTCTAGTGTGAGAGGGAGTGGGGTGTAGGCCTTGAGATTCGAGCTAAATAATAGAGATCTGAAGTTTGGACCTTGTGTTTGGTTGTGTGATTGTCTTTTGCCAATCACACAACCAAACACAAACACGTGATGGTGGGGCCATCACGTATCTTTGAGCAGAAAAAAACCTGAATGGACCGTGTTTAGAATGATAAGCTCATTGGCAGAGGCAACGGGGCAAGGTATAAGGCTGGACTACAGGGGCAGAAAAGAGGGGGCCAGCGTCTGAGGCATTTTGGAGGAAGAGTCAGCAGTCACGATTGCCTGACTGGGCGGTGGAAGAGAGAGGCCTTTAGTCTGGCTCCCAGGTTTCCGGCTCCGGTTAGGGATAGAGGCGAGACCGTCTACACCGGTAGGAAACAGGAGGGAGGGTGGGTTTGGAAGGGTTGGGGGGAAAGGTGAAGAGTGGACCGGAGCCTCAGTGGAGAGGTCCCTTGAGGGTTTGAACCTCAGGAGAGAAATCGTGGAGGTTAAGACTGTCACCCGCCCCGCCAGCCCGGTTCCTCCTTTGTTCACGCCGAGGACGGGTAGGATGTGGGGAGTCCCCTCCGTCTCCTCTTTCGGGCTCACTCTCATCTCCCTTTGGGCTCTGGTAGTACCTTAGATGGTTCACAGGAGTAATTTTCATTGTGTGTTGTGTTTTCTCACTATTTAAAACTGTTTTCCAAAAAGTTCCATCCATATGGGCCTGGAGACTATCTATAAATTACTATTTATGTGTGTTTTTATAGGTTCTTCAAACATTTTTGCTTATGGTTCAGAGCTACATAATTCTCTGACATCAGAAATATGTTTCCTGAGGAAGCAGAACGAGGCCCTCAATACGATGCTCACTAAAGGATCCAGAGGTAAAAACTAGAGGAGCCGTCTGCAGCCTGGAGCTCCACAGCCCTCTGTGGCATGGAAAGAATGCAGGCGCTGGAGTGAGACCAAGTCCTGTGGCTCTGTGACTTTGGGCAGGTCCCTTAACCTCCCTGAACCTCAGTATGTTTTAGCTGTAAAATAGGAATGCCTCAGAGGGCTGTTGTGACAACTACGCACTGTAAAGCCCGCAGCATGGTGCCTCGGACAGGGGCTTAGTAAATGTTACTTTCTTTACTTGTCACCCTCCCCTCTGTGCAGCCGCCTCTCAGCTTGGCTTAGTTCCCAGTGGGAGAGAAGGGCTGGAAATATATTGCTCCCCAAATTTCAGAGATTTCCTACTATCAGGAAGGTTTTTCCAGTATTTTAAAGATCGCTTCTTTTTTAATTCCTTCTGTTTGGAGCTTAACCCACAAAGAGCTTTCACTTATATTTTCTCTCAACACTTACAATGTTTCTGGAATGACGTTATTGTTAATCCTATTTTACAGGTAAGGAACTGAGGCCTGGGGAATTGACTGGCCTGCGGTCACAGAGCTAGAAGGTGGTGGAGCTGGAACTTGGGCCCGTTTATCCCACTTTCACTAGAGGATACTGATGCTGAGTCTGGCTTAAGAGATGAAACTGGAGCTTCTGCAGATCATTCATTCCTTCATTCATTCAGCAAACACTTCCTGGTTCCTCTTCTATATCATAGCCTGTGTAGATTCTGATACAGAATTGAGCGAGACCCGGTTCCTTCCCTCAGGGGTTCATGGTCTGATGGGAGAGAGAGCCAGGCAACCCATGGCAGACCAGGGTGAGGATTAGCCGTGATAAAGGCTCAGGGAGCGCAGGACCCCAGAGAAAGCATCCTGACCGTGGGGAGGCTGGTCTTTAAGAGCTGAGTCTGGAACATTGGTAGGGGTTAGCTGAGGGACCTAAGGTTTAGAAGAGCCAGGGCATTTTAAATAGAAGAGAGTGGACAGAGGCCCGAGGGTTAGAGGCCGGCGGGGGTGAGTGTGTGTGGAGTCTGGACCGGTCAGGAGTTATAGGAAGCTTAGCGTGGCTGCAGTCTGAGGGAAGAGGAGAAAGCTTGCTCAGAGATGATCATGCCGTGGTGAAGAGTAGAATCAGAAAACCTGGGTCTGAATCCTGCTTCTGCCACTTACTGGCTATGTGACTTTGGTGAAGTCTTAGGCTCTTTGATCCTTAGTTTCCTATGTGGAAAATGGGGAGTAAAAAAGTACCTACATGGAGGTGTGCTCTGAAGAGCAAGTAGGATGACACATGGGGAGGTGCTAAGGTAATGCCTGCAGTGAGCACAGCGGCGACGTCAGCTGTTACCACCACCAGCACGGCTAACAGCTGCCGGAGTGCTGGCAGCCTTCAGCGTGCTGTGAGGCCCTGTGCGAAGCCCTTACGTGTAGTGACTCAGTTACTACTCCTGGCCACACGTATGAGGAAACTGAGGCACAGAGGAGTGAAGAGCCTGGCTCAAGGTTGTGGGGGTCAGCGACCCCACAAGAGTATGGGGTGCTCTTGAGTAAACGGAAGAGCCTCACTCCATCGTGCCCCTCTGCCTCCAGGCTGTGCCCTTGACCGTTGGTCCCCGTGTCTCCGTGTTCCTCACCCCTCAGCAGGCGTGCTGGCCTCATGGCCTGAGAGTGACGGCTGGGTTGCTGTCCGCACAGCCCTGCTGGCCTCCTTGGGAGGCTTTCGGACTTACCCAACACCCGTCGCCAGAGTTCGGGACCCTGTTTCTTGCCTCTGTCTTTAATTTCTGCCCACTGTTTGCTCTGTGAAGGCAAAGTAACTAGGTTTGCACGGCCCATTATTTAATAGAAGACTAAACGGGCCCATTTCATCCCAGTGACGTTTAATGTGGACCCTAGATGTTGACAGATTTATCTGCCCAAAGTGCAGGAGGTAATTGGAATGTCACAATCATAAATGCCAGATGAAATCTCGTTCTCTTTTGTATTCTCTGAGCACTCCAGCCGAAGCGCCGTATTTGGATAATAAGGTTGGAAAAAACAAATGGTGTCTCCTCTCATTGGTGCTTTATCGTGCACGCAGATAAACAGAAGGAGAATGAGAAATTGCGCGAGTCCCTCTCCAGGAAGACCGCCGGCCTGGAGCACCTTCAGCGGGAGTTCGCCTGTGTGAGGGCGGAGAACGACAGGCTGCAGAGGGAGGTGGGCGAGAAGGAGAGTCAGAACCAGCGGCTGCTCCGGGAGGTCTGCCACGGCCGCAGCGAGCTGAGCAGGTAGGGGTCAGGGTCCCCCGGGCCTGCTGGCCCTGCCCGGCGCCCGGGGACGGACGCTAAGCACACAGCACGTGGCGCGTCAGGTGGGAATAAAATATGAGGAACGAAGTCATCTAAGGAAGGGGGACAGGGCCTGGGAGCGGATTGCTTGTTTCATCCAGGGTGGTTCAGGGCCGGCCTCTCTGAAAGGATGCCATCTGAGCGGCCACCTGGAGGCCGTGAGGGCGTGAGCTCTGCAGATCCTGGGGGAAGATCCTTTTCCTTGGAAGGGGTCAGGACCCCAAGGCGGGGTGTCCTTGGCCTGTGCAGGGCAGAGCCGGGGCCCAGTGCAGCTGGAGGAGAGGCCGAGGTAGAGGAGGGCACGGAGGTGACTGGACCCCGAGGCCTGGTGAGGACCTCGGTTTTCACGCCGAGTGCCTCAGGAAGCCAGGGGAGTTTCTGCACAGAGGAGTGCGGGAGTCTGCCTTAGGCTGTGAGCGCATCACGCTGACTGCCCTCTGCAGCCCCCGGCGACTCCCATCTCGTCCCACGTGTTTCGGTGGTTCCGTCAGCACTCCGGACGCCCCACACCTTTAGTTCCTGACCTCGCCCTCGCTTCCCAGGGTGGTGCGGTGATTTGCAAGGTCGCTGTCTTTGCCATCACACGGTGCTGGCTTGTCTCCTGGGCTGTGCACCCCTGGGTGAGACATAACCTTTTTGAGCTGCACTTCCTCATGTCCGTGAATTGGGGATTAGAGAGCACATGCCTTTTAGGGTGTCTGTGACGATGGCGTGAGATCATGTCTGTCAAGGGCCGGGCCTGGAGGAGCCCTCGGGAAGCAGTGCCGTGAGGGGTGCCCCTCCCCACGCCGTCACTCTCGTCCACACTCTCTGGCTGACGGTGGAATTGCCTGCCCTGTGGGTCAAGTAAGCCCCTGCGTGAGGATAACCTCCCCTCCCGTGGCTCCGGGGCCTTTTCAGGGTGCAGGAGGAGGTGAAGGTGATGCAGCAGCTGCTCGCGCAGAACGACAAGCTACTGCGGTCCCTCCGGGTGGAGCTGAAGGTGTACGAGAAGCTGGATGAAGAGCACAGGAGGACGCGAGGTACTGGGCGCTCTGGCCTGTGAGCTCCCCCGGACGGCGGGCTGGCCCTCTGTCCTGAAACGCTGTCCTGAAACCCCAAGCTCGCCTCCAGGGTGGAGTAGGTCGATGCTGAGGCAGGCTCTCTGGGCCACCCTTCTTCTCAAGTGGCAGCGGGAAACATGGAAGGACTTAGGCTCAGGGGTCCGGCGAGCGGCGGTCTGGGTGCTCATGGCCTCGCGTCCCAGTGTGTGCCTTCCACAGGTCACCTCATCCCTTTGGGCCTGCTCCTTCCTCTGTAAAGCATGTCTACTAATCTCTGTTGTGTACAGTTGTGAAAATTAAATGAAATCATTTATTAAGAGCGTCCTAGCACAGTACCTGGCACGTAGTAGACACTCAAGAAATCACTTTTATGATAATTTTCCTGCTAGTGTATGTTTGTTTTTGTTTCTGCCCATTCATTCAGGAGATAATTATGGAGCACCTACTACGTGCTGAACGTTGCTCTAGAGAGGGTTGCTGGCCCTGGGCCTTGCTATATCTTAGAGGCATACCAGATCAGAGCGACTTGACTGTAAACTAATGTTTTAGAATCAGTTTTGAGGTGTGGTGGGGTTTTTTTCTTTTTTTTTTCTTTTTCGCAACTAATTTTCCAGATGGTTTCTCCCTATTGAAAGTTTATCTAGGAAAGATTCACCTCTCAGCTCTCATTTTCTCCTCAGGTTGCTTTTCTTATTCTTGCTGTTGTGTCTTTTAAATATACCGTGGCACTTAAAATCAGCCCTTTCATTATATAATTCCAGCCCAAATAGATTTTATTACTACTAGACATAAGTTCAGGGTTTGGTGTGCAATTTGTTAGGCCTTTATGGCCAGAAGCAAAAATTAATTTCCAGCTCTTATTTAGCCTGTGGAATAGCAGCAATTAAGTCTGCCAGTATTTTTGTTTTTCGAGTCGAGTTGTTATGTTCCATGGTACGCAGGTCTCAGGCAGGGGAGGGTGGTGACGGCAGCGGGTGGAAAACGCCGTCACTTGTCTTCGATGGCTGACCCTCTGGGTTGACAGTGTCGAGGCTTCCCTTTGCTTGTGTTTGCAGAGACCAGGGCAGAGGCATCGGGAGAAGGCTGGAGGGGGCAGGACCCTTTCGGCCACCTGCGTGGCCTCCTGACAGAGATCCAGGCTCTGCGGGCGCAGCTGGAAAGGAGCATCGAAACCAACAGCACGCTGCAGAGCAGGCTGGAGGAGCAGCTGGCACAGGGCGGGGAGAAGGCCCAGGAGGCAGATCTCACTTTGGCTCTCCAGACCCTGTCTGTCCCCGAGCGGCCCCAGCGGCTGGACAAGCCCGGTACTGCCCTGCCTCGCCTCACTGTTTGAAATGCAGCCCTGCACGTCCGTGCGGCACGTGTGAGCTTCTGAATCCAGCCCTTGCCCCGTGGAGCTGTCTTCTCACTGACAGCAGACACGCCGTGTACCCTGGGAGCTTGGGACCTGACCGCTAATTAGCTGTCACCTTTGGCAAAACGGTGTCATCTCTGGGGCCTGCTGACTCTCAGGGCAGTGGAGTTTGGGCTGCCAGCCGCCCTATTGCCTCCAGCCCTGCTCCCTCCCATCCCCTTAGTCCTGTCCGCATCGCCTGCTGCTGAAAATCCTTTCTAGTCCCTCTTACTGCCTTTAAAAGAGAATCTTCACCTCTTCCTCCGGTTGTTAGCGTCTCAGGATCTCAAAAGCTTCCCGGCAGGTTTAGAAACTGGTTCAGTTTGGCGTTTACTTCTGGGTTCATCGTCTGGCCCTGCAGAGGCTGTGTAGGGAGCAGGAAGAGGACAGACTGGGCCTCCTCTGCGCCACTCCTGCATGGGGCCGGGCATAAACCCGCAAGTGGTCAGGCTCAAATCCGCCAGCCAGGCCACCCTCTTTGCTCTTTGGATGAAGGAACTAAAACCCAGAGAGGGTACGGGACTTGCCCACAGTGACACAGCAAGTAGGGGGCAGAGCTGGAGCTAGAAGTCATTTCCAGCTCCAAGTCCAGTGCTGTGTCTGAAGTGCCACCTGGCCTTCAGGAGCCCTGGTGTCTGGGGGTCATCATCCTAGTGCCCGGGTGGTTGGGTGTGCGCATCCAGGGGACAAAGAATGCCAACAGACTTTATAAACAAGTAGTGTAGAAAAGTTTGGACTTACCTTGGCTTAGATTGGGAATTACATCTGTCGCCTTTAATTTAAAAAATTCAAATCTCTCAAAGGGCACCTAGTCACCCAGCTTTGGAACTTAACAGTGACTGGCTCATGGGTTTCTCCTTGGTAAGGATTTTAAAATTTGAACCAAAAATATGATGTGACGATATGAAAAAAAAAAAAAATCCTTCATGGTTACAAAATAATAATTTTTTGCTTTGTATGTGTCTCTTCATTTGGTAATCAAATGGAGGCGTGAATTTATAATGTTCAAATTGGTTTTTGTGCCATTCTGTGTCCTTTCTTTGTTTTTGCCCAATATTACATCATAAATGTTTCCCCTTGTTTCACACGGGCTTCCTAATTATTGTTTTCAGATGATTGTCAGTCACCAAACCATTACCCTGATGATTATTAAAGTGGTCTCTGATTTGGAGCTTTAATAAACATCAGCGTTAACACTCTTTTTCTGTTAAACAGTGTTCTTAGGATAAAATCCTGCAAGGGGAACCTCACAGGGTTGGGAAGGGGCCCTACTGCTGCCTTCTGCACAGGGGATACATCAGCAGTGGGCCTTGCCATATTTAAATAGAGGTCTGCTCTGCTCCTGGCCCTTCTTAGGGCTTTGAGGAGATGGGACCAAGGAGGTTGTCGGTCTGAGCTAGGGAGATTGAAGCAGGGAGAACAGTTCAGTGATTGGGGTGCCCAGGAAGGAGCTTTGGGGCAGTTGAAGTGAGGCCGTTGAACAGCCTTTGCCTGTTTTTGAAATTTGTCCAGGGTCAGCCCTGGGTGGGGGGTGGTCTCCAAAGAGGCATCTAGGAGAACGTGCTCAAAATTCACAGCGCCGTGTCCGTGGAGAAGTTTTCCAGTTTCCTCAAGTGAAGATTAGAATTATACAGTAGGCAGCAGCGTTTCTTTCTTTGCAAAGGACTTTTCAGGACGATATTTAAATGGCAGCTGTCTGAAAGTTCTGGCCTAAAGACTGCTGTTTTTGCAGGAAGTGATCACTCTCGGGCCAGCTCCACAGAGCTGACCCCCGGGCTCCTTGGCCCCCAAATTGAAGTGCACTCTTTGGAGGGGCCTGGGTGGGGAACAAGCTGGGCAGGACACCTTGAGGCCTGGACACAGTCCTCTGTCTGCCACGGACACTCTGGGTGGTGCTAGGCAGATCACTTCCTGTCTCTGCCCATTGGTCTCCTTTTCCAGGAAACCTGAATTACAGTGCCATCCTGCCCCTGAGCTACTGAGAGTTCAGATGTGACAGTGCTTTCCTGAATTATAGAGTTTGGCCCATCATCTCGTCCCGCATATGATTGCTTTTGCCTCCTTACGTTGTTTCGAATGCATCACCTCCCAGTTCCTACTTCGGGTCGCTCTTCTGTCTTATGTGGGTTACCGCAGCCGCCTCCAGGCTCACTCCTCCAGCCCCAAACAGGTCTCAGCCTGACATTGTCCCGCCTGACGTCCCCCGCGTCCTGCTCCCTGGATGTGTCACGAGGGCTCCCTCCGCTGCGCCTTGGCATCGGCTCCTTCCTCTGCCTACATTTCTGCCCCTCCTCGGGTTACCCCTCACTTGGGCTCCCACAGCCCCCGGGCCTCCCTCCCTTAGCCCTGAGCCCTGCGGGGAAACGGCTTGTTTACTTGTCTGGACGACAGGGTCCTTCCGGGGAGGCGGCTGGGCCTGCTCGCTCTGTATCCCCCGTGTCCTGCGCAGGGCCTGGCGGGAGAGATGCCCAGTGAGGATCTGAATGAACGCTTGTGTGTGTCTGGTACTTCACTGCGTTTTCATTCAGTTCTCTCTCAAATGCTGATGAGAGTGAAACTAAAACGTTTGATGGTTTATTTCCCTTATTTTGCATTTTGTAGATGGTGACAGGTGTCCCGTGGCAGCTGACGACTCATATGATCTGTTTGATTCCACCCCAGCAGTGCCACCAAGATCAGGTACAAAGCTAAAGTCTGGGTAACTGTGGCACACTTGGGTTTGGCAGTGGTACTTTTTATTTTTTTATTTTATTTATTTATTTATTTTTGTGTGTGTGGTACGCGGGCCTCCCTCTGCTGCGGCCTCTCCCGTTGCGGAGCACAGGCTCCGGACGCGCAGGCCCGGCGGCCATGGCTCACGGGCCCAGCCGCTCCACGGCACGTGGGATCCTCACAGGCTCCGGACGCGCAGGCCCGGCGGCCATGGCTCACGGGCCCAGCCGCTCCACGGCACGTGGAATCCTCCCGGACCGGGGCGCGAACCCGGTTCCCCTGCATCGGCAGGCGGACGCGCAACCACTGCGCCACCAGGGAAGCCCAATGGTACTTTTTAAATTGGAGGAGAGGGGGTCCCTGGTCCCAACTCAGCAGGGTATTTGGCAGGATTGGGGGCTTTGTGTTCTCAGCATTTCTAGCCGGCAGTCTCGTTCTCCAGGGCTAGGCGTTACCAACCTTAGCCACAACCACATCGTTGGTTTCACTCCCTGTTGCCCTGGATTAAAGTGTGGCCGCCTTGTCGTGGCTTTCAAGGCCCTGCAGCCTGCAGCCCGAGCGGGCCCATCCAGCCACACCCCTCTGCCCTCCTGGTGCCACACGGATGGGTCAAACCATCCTGCCGTTGGGCCTGCGCTTCCCTCTCCCTGGGACTGTGCAGCGTGGCTCCCGCCTTTGCCAGACCGACTTTGCCCACTTCGGCGCCAGCGAAAATCCTGCTGCTTCCCGAAGACTCATCCTGCGTGCAAACTGCCCAGGGAAATGTCTTTCCTGATGGCCCCGGTCAGAAGTATCCATCCGTGCTTCTGTTGATCCAAAGGTAGAAAGCGGCAGGCTTTTACCTCTGTGTGTAGCATAATTCTTGCTACCCATTCAGCCCAGCGCGATTGTTGCTTCTTCTAGGAAGCCGTCCCTGATCTCCCTTCCCGCACAGAGGCCTGATTATTCTGTCCGCTGAGCTCCGGCTCTTTGTCGTCATGCTGTTACACCTCCCGCATGGCATCTGTGTTCCGATTAGACCACGGGCCCCTGAAGCGCAGGCCCAGGCTTGGCTCATCTGTGCGAATCAGGGCTCTTCTGCGGAGCCGGTGCCTGATGAGTGTTGGCTGGATTGAGATGAGCTTCTCCCGCAGGATGAACAAGCCTACGGCGGGTAGTACACAGACTGAGGTCCTGGCTCCAGGCCTCTTTCCCCTCGGGGCTGTGTCAGGCGGCATTTGGGCCTGAGGGCTCTTAGCCCTCCTGGCTGGCTAGACATCGTTGAACGCAGCTCATCGAATGCAGGGTGCCGCCCCAGATAGGTCTGACATCTTCCTTCTCGTTCTGTAGCTTCAGAGACTCCTCCGCTCTCTGGAAATGACACGGACACCCTCTCCTGCGACAGTGGCAGCTCCGTCACCAGCGCCTCAGACGTGTCCCGCCTGGTCCCTGGCCACCGTCTGTGGGCCAGCAAGAGTGGCTGCCATGTCCTGGGCCTGACTGAGGACTACGATGCCTTGTGCGAGCAGATTGGCCGGGGCCAGAAGCTCCTCGCCGAGATGGACGTTCAGATCCAAGAGGCTCCCAGCCCCACGAGTCAAGAGCTGGCAACAAAGGTAACCTGAGCGACAGAGCTGGAGGGAGAGGGACGCACAGGGGAGCAGGAGGTGGAAGGTGTTGGCCGAGGGCACTGGGGGGCGGGGGGCTCACGAGTCCTCAGTCAGGCCCTGGGAAGAGGGGCCAGGGAGCATGGCGCATGAAACTCGTGAGGTCAGGTCCGGGCTGGGAGGCTGTTTGTTGTTCTGTGGGAGGGACGCCTGCTGAGGCTCGTGCCTGTGTTACCGCGGTCGCTTCGCTGGGCTCCACTGCACTGCCCCTCCACGGCCTGTCCAGTCTCCCGTCCATCCGTCTGTCCTTCAGTCCCGCGGTGTGTCCATCCCTTCTCCCACCCAGTCACCCGTCCGTCACCCTCCCGGCCTCCGTGCTCAGGCTCCGGGGCTGCTGTGGTGAACAGGATGCCTGAGGTCCTGATCCTCACACAGCGTGTGGTCTGGTCCACCACGCTGCCATCTGTGATGCGCTTGCCGACGCGAGCTGTCCTGCACCCGCCTCAAGATGGTTGGCGGCCGCTGTTTCTTCTTATACAGGACCTTTTAGTATCCTGTTTTCTTTCATCCCAGAGCAGCCTTTACGGTGGGTGATGTCATTCCTGCTGTGCAGGCGCCGAGGTAAAGTAACTCAGAGCGGTCGGATTTGGACCCAGGTCTCTGTCCTCCAAGGCGCCCTCTTCCTCCGTCATCCTGCTCCCTGAGGAGCGTTGCCGGTCACCTCCCTCACCTGTGCGGGCACCTCCGCCTCCCGCCGGTGCCACGCACACTCCAGGGGAAACATTCGTGTGGTGTCGCTTGCCGTTGGCGTCGTTCACCTTCCGGAGAGGCTCCGTGGCTGCGGGGACCCTCTTCTTGGCATAGTAAATAGAGTGAACTCAGGTGGCCATTAGTCATGCTTATTGACCGGGCTAAAATCACCACCGAAGTTCTCTCCTAATCTGTAAGTCACCGTCTTTAAGCACAATGAATTGGTGTCGTCCGGCAGCAGGCTCTTGCTCAGCGTGTGGAGCACAGGCCCTGCGGTCTGGGGGTTTATGCTGCCTGTCTAAAGCCGGCTTGTCCATAATCTTTTTTCAAGACTGCACGTAACAGCCTTCTCGTCCCCCCACGCAGCGTCCACGCCCGGCGCCCCTGAGCAGCTTCGTCGCCGGTGTCGGCGCGGCCAGGCTGACCCTGGATGAGGCCTCGAGGTTACTGACGCTCCTCTGGAGGGTCTCACTGCCCACCAGTGGCCAGTGCACGCTCCACGGTGAACAGGTGGGTGGTGGCACGTGGATGCAGAGGCTCAAGGGTGCCGCTGGGGCCCGTGTCTCAGGCTCCTCCATGTCCAGCCCAGGACCTGGCCTCCAGCAGGTGTGCCCTCAGTTTGGGGAATGTGGCGGGGGGCAGGGAGGGCGCCATGTTGGTCGAGTGACATGTCTGACACCGCGCTGGCTGCTCCAGGCCGGTTCTGACCTGATCCCCTGGGGCCCTGCAAGCTTGGCCTGCCGCCTGGACCCGACCGTGTCCCCACTGCCAGCCCGTCTTTGTTGAGGGAAACCCTGTCCATGTTCTACACGTGAGGAGACTGAGGTTCGGGGAGTGAGGCACCTACTCAGGGTTACAGAGCTGATTTTGACGGCACAAGTGTTGAATCCCAAGGACAGACTTTGATTTATAGGCTTTAAGTCCCAGGTTTTCCTCAGGGACTAGGTCATTCCGTTCTGCTCAGAATGTCTTTCATTTCTGATGCCTTTCTCTGGACTCTCTGATCCCTTTTGATAGCTTTCAGCATCCTATTTTAGTGGATTTCAGTTCTTACAACATCTATATGCAGTTGCTTTTAATCCCCCCATTTTTTAACTACTTAGAAACTACCTTTTTTTTTTAACCAAACAAAATCATTTATTACAAAACCATTGAAGTTTCCCTTAAAAGCTAGACGTTGCAGTAACCTGAACATGACTGAATTAAGAACAGTCGCTCCCACCTCCATCTGCACCCCCATCTGTCATGGCACAGCTCAGGCGTCAGGCAGAGCAGAGCCTGTCCCCCAGGTCTGTGTGTGGGAAACATGTCGTATTATGACGAGGTGAGCACCTGCTCTGATAATCAGGGAAGCCTCCCTGGAAGAAGGAGCCTGCTTGTTAAGGAAGAGTTAGAGCTCTTTGCTTGGTGGCCTGATAGATATTTCCCCCTTTATCTAACCTATAAATTTTTGCCAAAGGCCAGCAGGAAGGCAGGAGGGAAATGTGCATTCCACGTCATCACTCGTCTAGTTCACCCCTCTGAAAGCTCGCAGATCTCCCAACCGTGGCAAAGAAGTAGCAGTGAAGCAGCTCTCTCAGCTCGGGAGGTTCTGCTGAGCCTGTGCTTAGGTTTCTGTCTTGGGATCCTGGGGAGGAAGTTTGGTGCCGTAAGCTCGGGGAAGTACACGAGCAGTCATCGTGCAGGGAAAGCTGTGCACGGAGTGGAAGACGGCGTGTTGGAGAGGAAGGGCGGCCCGCTGGGTTCCAGCCCCACACTGGCCTTGCCTTTCCTCCTAAGCCACCGAGCTCTCTTCCATCTTGAGCCCAGAAGACACAGGTGCTCCCTCCCGGCCGGCTGGCTCCTTGTCACCTCTCAGGTCTCAGCTTAAATGTTACTTCAGGGTCAGAGAGGGTTCCCGGTCACTTTATCATAGCATCCTCTTCTGCTTCATCCTAGCCCTTATCACAAGTTATAATTACATGCTTGTCTGTTTAACGTCTGTGCCCCTCTGTTTTCCATGAGGGGCCATGTCTGTTTTGTTCATATTTTTGAATGAATGAATGAGTAATTTCCTCTCATCCTCCCAAACTGGTACTTGCCCATATGATTTTTTTTTTTTTTTTTTTTTTTTTTTTTTTTTTTTTTTTTGAGGTATCCGGGCCTCTCACTAGATATCTGGCACTATGTTCCTTTATATATTTGGTTCAGTATTTTTTTTTTTTTTTTTTTTTTTTTTTTTTTTTTGCGGTACGCGGGCCTCTCACTGCCGTGGCCTCTCCCGATGCGGAGCACAGGCTCTGGACGCGCAGGCTCAGCGGCCGTGGCTCACGGGCTCAGCCGCTCCGCGGCATGTGGGATCTTCCCGGACCGGGGCACGAACCCGTGTCCCCTGCGTCGGCAGGCGGACTCTCAACCACTGCGCCACCAGGGAAGCCCCGCCCATATGATTTTTAAAGCTTGTGTCTGAACTAAACATTTCACCCTTGATGCAGTGTTTTTGACCTCAGTACCTAGTAATGTCTGTTAAATAGATGGAATGCAGTTCTTATTTCTATTATGTGAGTGTGTATAAATACAAATTAGAGTCACATTGATCTGCCCTGCTAGCAAATTAGTCTAAGGACTGGTCAGTGCTTGCGATGATTTGCCCCTTATTTCCGAGGGTTTCTCGGGTAATTGATTATGCTCACTTTAGCATCACAGAATTTTAGAGCCAGAAAAAGGACCTTGGAGATGGTCTGTTATGGCTGCTGGTGTACACAGACCCCTGTGTGGTGTTAAATTGCCTCTAGCCACTTTTCTGTCCCTGTCTATGTTTCATACAGTGCCTTTTTCTTGGTGTGAAATCTGTGCAAAGCAGATTTCCAAGTTTCCACCAGCAGCTCCAGTGGTTTTTTACTACCCGGTGTTTTCTCTGAGTGTCGTTAAATTGCCTTTTGCATCTCCTACAGTCAGTCCCTGGGACTACTCTGGAAAGTGTATATCATATATATCAGTTTATCTAAGAAAGTTGTGGGGAGACATACAAATATGTACACATATTCATTTATAAAAATGTTTTTAAGTGGAAGGATAAACAGTAACAGAACAGTCTACATGTAGGGGTGGGAAGGAAGAAGATGGAAGGACAGGGATAGAGGGTAGACTTCTCTGAATTGACCTTGTTTCATAAATTTGACTTTGAAAGTGTATAAATGCTTTACATAATTATAAATAAAAATAAATCCCAAAAAGCAATTTTTAAAAATTCCTAACAGGATGAAACAAACCAACTTTCCTGTGTATAGTATCGGAGGCATAACCACACAAAGAGGGAACATTTCAGGAATTCCCTGGCAGTCCAGTGGTTAGGACTCCGTACTTCCGCTGCAGGTGGCACAGGTTCGATCCCTGGTCAGGGAACTAAGATCCTGCAAGCCGCATGGCATGGCCAAAAAAAAGAAAAAGAAAAAAAAAAAAAAGAGGAAACATTTCAATGACTAAAACACAGTAATCTGACTATGTATTCCTAGTGGGCAAAAAGAACTGCCAACATTTTTTTAACTGTTTTCAGTGATTATATTGTTAGTAATGATATTTTTATGTATGTTTTGGAATTATTAAACTTTATCATAGGATAAAACAAATAACATGTTGAAATTTTTACTGTCAGGGAAGAGATACAAATTTAAAAAATCAAAGAAGTAAAAATCCTGTAATCCCTAATTTTAATTGGAAATACCAGTATGAACTCATGTTGTATTTTCTTTTTTAAAAATTTACTAGTTCTTTTTACTTAAAAGGCTCTAAAAATGTCCAATCCAGTGCCAGTGAGCACCTCTGGCACCAAATTATGGTTTCTAAATACCTTTTCTTACTAAAAGGAACTAGGACTCCTTGGAGAAATGGCTTGATTCTAGGTCTGGGGCAGGAAATGTACAGTATGGGCTTAGAACATCTTTTCATCCTAAGAAAAAAGAGAGAAAAGAGAGAATGAAACTTGCAGATTTACAGTGGTTCTCAGATGATGGTCCCTGGACTGTCAGTACCAGCATCATCTGGACATTTGGAAAGGCAAATTTTCAGGCCTCACCCCAGACCTACTGAATCAGAAAGTCTGAGAGTGGCCCCAGTGGTCTGTTTTTTACAAGTCTTCTTGGTAGCTCTGAGACCCACTGGATTAAAAGGAACTGGAGACATAACAGTCAAATGCAAAACGTGGCATTTATTTGGATGCTGAATCAAACCAGTTGTTTAAAAAAAAATTATAAAATTATGGTGCAATCCGGGCAGTGTATCTATTGACATCTAGTCGGTGATACTAAGCAGTCATTCTCATTATTTTAGATGTGATAATGACATTGTGGGTTTTTTTCTTTTTTAAAGAATCTTTTTCTTCTAGAGCTGTGTACTAAAATATTTTATGGATGAAATATGATTGGCTTCTAGGATTGATTTTAAAAATAATTTTAGGGTGAGGATGGGCAGGGATATAGATGAAACAAGTTTGGCCATGATTTGATAGCTGCTGAAACTGGTGGTTCATTATCTTATTCTTTCTACTTTTGTAAATGTTTGAGATTTTTCATTTTAAAAAACAAAACAACCAACCAAAAAAAAACAGTTCCAGAAGTCGGGCAGCACACTCATGAGTAAGTCCCAGCTCTGAGCTCAGCTCTGTGGCCCTGAGGAAGAGTTGTTGAGCTCCTGCTGGGTGTCAGGTACTCTGCTATACACTCAGCAACTCCTTTTATCCCTTACGGGAGGCTTCAGAGGGTTAAGTAGTATTATTCCCATTTTCTGGAAGTCAGAACTGAAATTCCCTTGCTCCATCATCTCAGCAGCTAGAAGCATCGGAGCTGGGCTCTGGAGCCCTGCTGTTTTTACCATGGCGTCTTCACCCTGTAACAATGAAGATTTTAGTTCAGAGGAACAGCAGACACATAACTAGTTAAAATTCGTCGTCCTCAGTGCCAGATAGAATTCAGGGCGTTCAGGGTGTTTTGAGAGCACAGGTGAACCCACCACTTGACAGATGGTCTCACAGCACCTACTCCGTGGCAGACGCTGGGTTTCAGAGGGAAGAATGGAGTTCTGCCCTCAGGGAGCTTGTAGTCTAGGAGGGGAAGCAAACAAGTAAATGACCAGTTACAATCCACCGTGAAATGGGCGGTGTTAGAGGAAGCACTGGGCACGATGGGCGCCCAAAGGAGCAGTAACCAACCTAGACTCCTGGTGGAGAAGGGTCTGAAGGAGACCTGGAGGGGGTCATGCCTGGGCTGACTTCAGAAAGAGCAGTAGAGGTTAGCCAGGCAAGGTGAGCAATCGTCGTTCTCCCTGTCTTCAGGCATCCTCTCTTCTGCGTCTCACTGTACCGCAGCGTGACGAGAGGGTCAGGCATCATCCCTGTTCTACAGATGTGGACCTAAGGCTCTGGATGTAGACTGACTTTGTCCCAGAATGTGTGGCCTACAAAGCCACCACCAGAACGTAAATCTCTGGGCGCTCAGCCTGAGGAAGAATCAAAGAAAACCTTATGTTTAAATTAGGATCTGTTTTGGAAGCACAGTTGAAGTCCTTGTAGCCGACACAATTGGTTAATCTTAAAAGTAGGTTAAAGTAGGGAATCAAAAAGTGATACATACCTTAAACATTTCAGTTTAACTTAAAACAGTTAAATGTACATTCATTTGCCACTCTTTTGATGTAGGGCCAGGGCCTTTTCTTTGAATATGGGTCTGCTGATTGAAGTTCCACATCTTCTTTCTTTCATAAACTACATCCATAATGTATGTCTGTCACTTCCAATTTCCGTTTCTTTCAGATGAAGAAAAAACTTAGGCGCTTGCAAAGCAATTTGAATATAGAATCCTTCTAGACTGTGTTCCTCCCACATCTTTTATTCACCCACACCTAATTTGCCAGAAATGTGGTTTTTTTAGTGACTCGTCTTTATCAAGTCTTTCCTGAAACATATGTTAGTTTTCATTCAACCGGTTCTCTCTTTTCATACACATATTTCATAGGTTTACTTAATACTTAATTAAATCATATAACTGATTACAAGCACAACAGCCATAAACAAGTCTACGGACAAACTGAAGTGGCTCTTCGTTAGCTGACAGCCCAACATCTCCCCTCTTGGGAGCAGAGGTATTTCAGTGTAGCACAGGGTGGCCTGTGCCGGGGTATCTTACAGTCCAGGTATTTTACGAGAAAGGGAGTGTCCTTAACCCCGTGAACGAGTTCAGTGGAGACTGGTTAAGACAGCCGCGATGGTGTTCATATTTTCACTTCAGGGCTCTGCGGACTCTGGTTTTGCCACCCATCCGCTCTCCTCACCTCTGGAAAATCAAAGCAGGTTCTCCTAATAGATCATACTCCCCTAATAATACCTTTATATTCTCTTTGTGTAAAGTAGATAGCTAGTGCGAACCTGCTGTAAAGCACAAGAAGCTCAGCTCGGTGCTCTGTGATGACGTAGGTGGGTGGGGGGGAGGGAGGCCCAAGAGGGAGGGGATAGAGGTGTACATACAGCTGATTCACTTCACTGTACAGCAGACACTAACACAACATTGTAAAGCAAGTATACTCCAATTAAAAAAAAAAGATTTAAGCATTAAAAAAATATCAGCGTTATAGTTTTTGGAAAAAAACCCCTCAATGCTGATAAATTAAGAAAATGATTATTCCAGATGCCATCTCTCAGAAATAGAACACTATAAACATTTTCGTGATGTCTCTCTCATCAAGTAGTTTAGACATCTTGATATACACACCTATGGATAGAAATACATGTGTTCAATTTTACGAAACAGGAGTGCGTGGTGCACAATAGCTGTTCTGGGCTCTTCTGTCGCTAATTATGATCATCTTTCAATGTCAGTAAATGAAGTTCTACAGCATCATTTTTAACAGCTGCAAAATCATTCCATTGTACTAAGTACCGTAGTTGAGTTATCTAAATCCCCATTGAAACAAATCAGGGGTTTTTTTTAACAGCTGCAAAATCATTCCATTGTACTAAGTACCGTAGTTGAGTTATCTAAATCCCCATTGAGACAAATCAGGGGTTTTTTTGTCCTGCTGTGAACAGTGCTGAGGTGAACATACTGGAGCGCAGGCATCTTCTCGTGCCTGCGTTACCATTCCTTGGGGTAAATGCCCAAGTGTAGCATTGCTGGGTCAGAGGGTTGAGCACATTTTACGTCCTGCTGCATCTCGCCGGGCGTGGTTCCACCTGGGCTGTGCCAGTTCACAGCTCCACCAGCAGTCGTGAGAGGGCTTTGCCCGCACCCTCACTGCCATCTGACCAGCAGAACATGGCTTCTAGTTTTTATTCAAATACCTTTGAGCACTTTTTATGTGGTTTTTGTAATTCTTTCTGTATGATCTGACGTTTATATTCTTTGTTCATTTTTCGAATTCCCTTTCTCTTTAGACTGGAGAGTTGAAGGCAGAGATCAGCAAACTACACAAAAAATTGTGTGAACAAGAAAAGAAGTTGCAAAACACCATGAAGCTGTTGCAGCTGAGCAAGAACCAGGAGAAAGTCATCTTTGATCAGTGTGAGTAGTTGCGGGGTGGCCACCACGTCTGACCACTGCCTGCCTCTGAGGACTAAAATCCCAGCCCTGGGTTGTCCTCACACCTCCTGTTGATGGGTTTCCTTTCATACCTCACCCTTCCTGACCCACCCAGACAGATGAATTCACTTAACAGACCTCCGTGGAGGGGCCGCTCGGTGCCAGGGACCGTCACCTCCCTGGGGAGACGGGAGTGTGGCGTGCAGTGACGGGAACATGTGTAGGGGCTCGGGGAGCACTGAGGCTGGATGCGGGGGGGTCACTCTGTCCTGGGAGGTGCCTTCTTGGACGAAGAGACGCCTGACCTGAGTCTTCAAGGGGGAGTCGGTGTTGGTCAGGCGGACGGGGGACAGTGTAGGCAAGGCCAGAGGGACAAGGAGTGAGACTGCCCGTGAGGAAAGCCGACAGTGGCTCGTGTCGCTGGAGTTGGGGCTGCCCGTGGCACGTGGAGGTGCGAGGGGCCTCGGGTGGCAGCCGCGGGGGCTCCCACTCCGCACGGACTGTCCATCTGCGTCGAGGAGGGCCTGCTGGCGGTCGGTCCGGGCAGGTGAGGAGGGCCTGCGGCCAGGCAGTAGGATCCAGAGGAGGGCACCGAGTTGAGAAAGACACTCCTAGACAGACACGGAAGCGCAAGGCCGGAGACATCCAATAGCGCTTGTAAGGTGGCCCCAGCCCCGGCCCAGGGGCTTCGGAGGCGCAGACCACCTGCCCGCCGTCAGCCCCCGGCACCCGTGCCCTCGTGCGCGCGGCGGAGCCTCCTAGCAGCACAGGCCCCTCCAGGCCTTGGGTGGCCAGCCTCTCGACATCCCTGAGTCACGAGGGGCCTTGTGGACCAGACCCGAGAAGGAGCCGCGGGGCTCACGGCGTCCGTCGTGTGTTAGGTCCCCTTGGCTGAGCACGGAGGGGCCGGGAGGCGGGGAGGGGCTGAAAGATGGTGAGGAGGCGGCCCTGGCAGACCGGTGGGTGTCCGTGGGGTTCCCGCTTGGGGGTTCAAGTCACTGGCAGAGAAGAGGAGCGCTGGAGGTGGCGGGTTGGGGGGAGAGCCATCGAGGCCATGCCTGAGGTAGCTGTGGGCCAGCTGGGTCAGGCCCCTGGAGCAGCTTTTGAGGAGGTGGGAAGCGTGCTTTCGTACAGCCCCCAGGTCCGGGGAACACTGGCGCTCTCGGCGTTGGCATTGCCCTGTAGCCGTTGTCCCAGACAGTCACAGGGAACATGAAGTTACCCCCGTTTGCAGGTGAGCGTATTTCGGAAGTAGGTTCAGATGGGTGAGTTACCACGGCAGGTCCAGAGGACAGAACCCAGCCCTGAGTCCCGGGTCGCTGAGCCTGCCATCGTCAGTGAGCGCGGCTCAGATCTCCACTCTCCTGCGTGACCTGGAATAAATGACTTGAACTCTCTGAGCTTTAGATTCCTTATCTCTAACCGGAGATGGTAATCCAGAGGACTCGGACTGGCCGGATGGGCCTGGATTTCTCATCACAGCTTTATAAAAAAGTGCCCCTGTTTTCTCCTCTGTAAAAGAGGGATGGTAGTGGTACCTCAACTTTCTGGTACTCTTCCTGGGACAGAGGGGTGCTCAATAAGTGATAGTTCTCTGACTCCTTTATTCCGTGAGCTCAGACTGAATTCTGTGCATGCGGGTGGCGGCAAACCCTTAATAGTCAGAAAGACCTCAAACGTGTCGTAGCGTCTCCCGTGCTCAAGACGGTGCCCCCTCTCCGCATCTCCCTCCGAGGCCCGGCACAGAGTCGGCGTCGGCTGAGGGGAGGGCTTGCCCAAGCTTGCACAGCTGCTGACTGAGCCGGGCCTGTGACTTGCCCCAAAGACCCCAAACCCCGCCAGCCTCCCAGGGTCTGCTCTGGCTCTAAGGGACAGAGTGGAAGTTGGGGTAGTGTCCCCTCCTCTCCCTTCCCCGCCTGGTGACGAGGAAGAGCCAGGGCCTGGGGCTGCTCCCTGCCTGAGCCAAGGCGGACACTCCAGCTCCTCCCAGAGTCTGCAGGGAGAGGAGGGAAAGGGTGACTGTGAGACCCTCCCCACGGGACCTGGAACCGCCCACTTCACTTCCCGCCTGTAGACAGGAATCCCTGGTGGGTGTGCACTGAGGTCACAGCTGGCAAACCACCTGTCACCGCTGGACACCACTGAGGCTGGTGTCCTCCTTGCCAGTGCCCTGCTGAGGTGGAAAGAGCAGGTGCGGAGTCAGGCAGACCTGGGTTCTAGTCACGCCTCTGCCTGGGGCCAGCCTTGATTTGGGACAGGCTCTTCCCCGCTGTGTCCCTGGGGCTTCTCATCTCAGTGGGAGTTTCTTGCTCTGAACGTGGGCAGTGCTGTTCAGACGTGGGGCCCCTTCACACTTGCGCCAGGTGAGACTTAGCTCGTTCCGTACTTTCAGTACTGTTTTAACGTGATTTTTAACCTCCACAGCCATGGTACCGAATCTTTTCCGGGTCACAGGCTCCTTGGCGAACCTCAGGAGAGGGGATCTCTCTCCCCAGAAGGATGCACGCATCCTTGTACACACAAAGATTTGCACATGGTTTCTGAGGATTTAGGACGCTCCAATGCATAGCCTTGGGCCCAGCTTAAGAATGTCTGCCCTGCGGCGTGGGGCTGGGGCAGGGCACAGAGAGGCACTGGGCACCTCTGAAATTCACTTTGCCCAGTTAAAAACAAAGCCCACACCATCTGTCCCCTCCCGCGGTGTCACAGATTGCAAACAGACTTCTTTACCTCCAGATGGAAATTTTCGTGAGGCAAGAAATATTTTCTCAAGGCCACCACATGGCACCTATTCCGAATAAGCCATTGGGCAGCTGGGCCGTGTGTACCGACAGGGAGACTGTCTCAGCCTTGGGCCCCACTGGCCAAAGGCCCAGTTCCAGAAGCCTGTGTGTCCTCCCTGGGGGTAGCCGGAGTCCCTGGCCATCACCAAAGCCTGTTTAAGGTGGATCCCTTATCGGGCCGATCTCCCCTCGGTGCCTCGGTGGCGGCATTCCTGCTGCCGCTGGCGTTTGTTGGACAAGACGAGGACTGAGGGAAGAAGCCACCTTACTTTACAGTTGCTGCCCTGAAGGCGGGCACTCCCCCCTCCACCCTCCCCTCCCCCGTGGGTTCTGATGCGCCGGGGGTCTGCCTCACACAGCTCGGGGGGCATCAGTCAGATCACAGGGACCTGTGAGGTCCTCCCGCCCCGCCCGCTGCTGTCCAGGTAGAGTGTGCCTGGCCCAGGGAGCCACTGGAGGGCAGCTCAGGAGAGAGACGCCCACGGTCCGGTCCTCCTCCCCGTCATCAGGCCCCCGCGCCGAGGACTGCTGTGCCCTCGACCCTCGACTTGGCCTTCCCGTGTGGGTTTGCTTGGAGCGGGCGCACCCCCTTCCCGGGGGCGCTGAGGGGCCCTAGTCAGGTGCAGGCCTCTCCCCTACCCGGCACCACGAGCCCAGCCCGCGGAGGCGGGCCCTGGGGGTCCTGCGGGCCCTGCGGAGCCTCACTTTCCGTCTGTAACGTGGTGTCGCTCGCTCTGCCTTCAAGTATCGCTGAGGTTGTGGCTTAGCCTGGACTTGAGGAGGGGTCTCTGGCCCACCCTCTCTGATGGGCTTTTTGATCCTGGCGTGTGTGATGGGGCAGGTGGGGCCTTACACGTCTGGGTCTGGATGCTACAGGGCTGACCACACGCCTGAGCCATGTGGGGCTTGGGGGCTCCTCCCCGCGTTTGGCTTTTACACTGTCTTCCTGGGCATCTGCGTCTAATCTTCCTGTTCTTTGCTCTTTCCTTAGTGGTTGTTACGCACAAAATCCTTCGGAAGGCCAGAGGAAACCTGGAGGTGATGCCCCTTTGAGAAAGCCATTTGGGGGATGGGAATGGGTGTGGGGCTGGCTATGGCTTCTTTTGAAAAACGAAGTTGAAGGCGAAACCCGGTCACATGTTCTCTGTCAGTTGTATTCTTCTGCCAGCAGCGCATGAAAAGTTTCATTTCATCATGCCGTGTTTTTGATGGTTGTTCTAATTATTGGTATGCTGGTTTTTTTTTTTTTTTACCAGTGAGAAATACAGCAAACGATGCCTGGCACATAGTAGGCGTTTGATAAATATTTCATTATCATCTGGTTCTATAAATATTTACTGATCAAAGAGTATGTCTTTGAAAGTAGTTTCAGAATAGCGTTCTCACCATTAATTCTGTCAGTAATCTTACTCCAGAAACCCTCCGTGGGACCTAAAATTCTCATTGTTTTCCCTCCCTCCTCCTAGCTTAGGCCCGGGAGCGCCCATCCTGGAACGTCCAGTCCCAGCAGGCCAGGCTCCTGAGGAGAACTTTCAGCCAATAAAGCTTGTGGTTCCCCACTTAGCTCGTCCTGTCTCTTTGTTACAAGCGTGGTTCCCGCTTATTGAGGGGAGAAGGGCTGTCTGGCCAAAGGAGACCTATCTTTCACCTTAAGATTGGCGTGGAGTTGTTGTCAGATAGGGTGGGAGCTTCCAGGCGCCAGGCCTCCCACCTCCGGGCCGGCGCGGAGCTGGGGCGTTACTCTCAGGCACGGCGGTGGGCTCGCGTCCCCCCCCGCCCCTCGCCCCCCCGGATGTGCTCGGTGCTCAGCCAGCCCCGCAGTTGGGAGATGCTCATTAAACGACTCATTTCAACCTGGTGACGCAGTTATTTTGTGCAGAACGTAAAGCCCAGGACAGCCTGGGGGTCTTGGGACTGGCGTGGCTCTCAGAGGTCGCCTGAGCTTTGTGCTGAGCCACTCAGTGTCCAGAGAGGAACGATGCCACGTGGTGTGGCCAGGGTGCCTGGTGCGCCCTCGGCACTGCACAGTGACAGCTCGGTGACGTGCGGAGCAGCGCCCTGCAGGGGTGCCGTGCCCAGCGTGGGAAAGACCCAGCGAGGCCTGGGGCGGGGACTTGGCATTGCAGTGTCCTGACGGTGGTGGTGGTCTTTCCTCCCCACTGTCCCTCCTGCCTGGTGCATTTGCCACACCTGAGCTGCATTTGTCCTGCCCGAGCTTCACAGTGTCCCCGAGAAGTAAACAGGGTAGGGCTTGGCCCCGGGTTCAGATGAGCCTGCAGACTGGCCCAGGGCACCCCAAGAGGCACTGACCGAGGGGGGCTCCCCGGCCATGCCCTGACGCGACGCTGCATGCCCTGCTCTGCTCTCTCTGCCTCACGGCCCCAGCCCCGTGCCCACCACCTCGGAGCCAGTGAGCAGCCGGGCAGCTGGGCCTCGTTTGTCAGCCCACAACTGGGAGCATTTTGAACCCCGACTGGGTCTGCTCTCTGTCCCTCTTCCTGCCCTCATCCTGGGCCTTTCTGCATCCACCCTGGTTTGCTCTCCGTGTGCATCACTCGTGCTGACATTCTGCCCTCTGTCCACTGCCTCCTGTCCATCAGCCTGCTCACTCCCTTGTCTCCCCCCACTGCTTGGACCGCTTGGAGATCCTCGTCTCTGCTCCCTTTACCTCTGTCCCCGTCCACAGGCTCCTTTCTGTGGTTCCTTTTCCTTTTCCAGCTGGTCCCTCCTTGGCCCTGCAGCAGACCAGGTGTAGAGAGAAAGCCCGGTCTGACCACCGTGCGGCCCCGCGCTCACCGCTAACAGGTCTCCGGGGCCCCGGTCTGCTCCTGCGGCACCTGCGGCTCCTTGCCTCGCTCCCTTGCCTCCGCGCTCCAGGCAGACGGCGCTGACTTCAGCTCCTGGGAGCTTCCCAGCCTCGGCCCGGGATGCTCCCTCTCCGGAATGCTCTCCCACCGTTTCCTTGCCGAGGCAGCTTCGAGTGGTCCTTCAGGAATCCGCCCCCCACCGTGGGGTGGCGGAGTGACGTGGCTCCATCGCTCAGTCCGGCACGGCCTGTGGGCTCCCCCACCCGTGACCTCCCTGGAGGTGGGGACTCTGGGGAGGTCAGGACCACTCACGTGTCCACAGGACAGCCGAGTGACCGTCCAAGGCCCTTAGCTTATGAGTGGTTGGTAGGGCCGGGCCTGATCCCTCGTGTCCTTCCAAACCCCGACCCGCTCGCGCTGCTGCCCCAGCAGCTCCCGAGACACGACGGTGACCTGACGTGATGTGATCGCATCAGCTGGAGGCAGGGGGAGCAGGGGAGCAGAAGCCCGGGCTGGGAGTCGGCCTGGGCCTCTCATCCCAGGGCCGCACCTCTTCTCCTGCCCATCAAGTGGTGGGCGGGCACGTGGTCAGTAAGGACCTTCTCCGCTTGGGTTCCTGTCATGGCGCTGCGGAGGGAGAGGGAGGCCGGGATCTAGACCCGAGTGGGACGCTTCTGTTACAGGTCTCCACACCTGTGAGATGGGGATTGCCTTTCAGCCCAGACCTGCTCACACGGGGTGAACCTGTGTAATTTGGAAATAGCTGAACAATAAGAGCCTTTCCAAAAATCAGTGACTCTTCTTCAGTGGCTAGTCTCAAGCGAGTTTTGGAAGCACAGTTTGCAGTTCTCATGGTTGATGTGCGCAAACGCAGCAGTGTAAGTGGGGGGTAGGGGTGGAGTTGGGGGTTAGGTGGTGTAGTGCAGTGGTTAGAGCTCAGGCTAGCCTTGGAAGCCAGACCCCGATTCAGATGCACCCACAGTTAGTGCCTGCTTCATTGCTAGTTCTGAGTGTATTGCCTGGCACGTGGTTGGCCTGTGGGAGCTGGAAAGGCTGCGAGGGGGGACCATGGTTCATCCCGGCCCATTGGGTGGTAAACCCAGGATGCCTGAGAGCAGGGGCTTCTGGGACTCCAGCTGGCCATTTGCTTTAGTCACCCACAGCTTTTCGGCTTTTCAGGAACACAATAATCCAAAGCAAAGTGTATTTTTATCCCCCAGTTTGGAATCGTGTAAAATATTCCCAGCCTTGGGCTAGTGAAGGCCCGCCCTCCTCTGGGAGGTGGAGGAGCCGAGCAGCAGGACGTGTCTGGGCTGGATTAGGGCCAGGAACAAACTCCACAGATAAAGACAATTTGGACCCTCCGGGAAAGTTCCATTGTCCCTGGTGAGTTAATTTTACCAGCAGCTGAATTCTGGGGGCTCTGAAGCCCTAATCAGAACCGGTGTCAATTTCCCCCTTGGTGAAATTAACCACCACGTGTGCCTGAGCAGCCAGCCACCTGAGAGAAGCAGCTGCAGGGGCTAAATACCCAGCGAGAAGGAGGGGGAGAGAGGCACCAGCCCTCTGCCCGTGGGCGCGCTCGCCCCCCACTGGCTGGCACCCACCTGATTAGCGGTAGCCACGCTGGGCATCGTCTGGTTTATCTGTACCACCTGCCCATTTTACAAGTGAGAAAACTGAGGGGTGGAGCGTCACCTGAGCACGTGCTGGAGCCAGAATTTGAACGCGAGTCTGCTGAAACCTGTTCTCGAAATGATCCTGTCCTCTGAATTACACAGGGTCTCCCTGAAATGCTGTCTCTTCCAAAACCTGCAGCCCTTCCCCGTGTTACAACCCAGGTATTCTCCCTCTGCTCTTTCCACCAAGACGTCTGGGTGACCAGAGCTGGAGCCCAGAGACACACAGTTGACTTCTTCGCCACAGCCGCCCTGAGAACTGCTTGTAAATGGGGCTGTGGACGGGAGGAAGAGTGATCTTGTTAATAAGCTCGCCGCAGTGTGGAGCGGAGAAACCTGCCTGGGGGCCCCTGACCCTGCCAAATTGCCTCTTCACTCTTGGCCATATTTTAAGTCTAACTCAAAAATTCAATTATCGAAATTACTCATCCCGTCTCCAGAGAAGCCCAGGACGCTGCCTTCGGGGCCAGTCGTGTTTACCTCTTGCCGCAGATGGGGCCTTCCCAGCTCACTCTGCTGGGGGCCAGGTGGGGTGGGCGGGGGCGGGTCCAGAGGCCCAGGGTCTTGCTGTGGCTCTTGGGACTCCTAATAGAACCTGCTTCCGTTCCCTCATCTGCAAGATGATGATGGGGAAGGATAAAGATTTATAACGGCTGGGAGGCCCGGACATTGGCCAAATCACTGGGGTTTGCTTGTTCGTTCATCTCCGTGAAGGTCCTGCCTCTGGCCAGCAGCACGTGCTGGAGGCATCCTCGACACCTCCTTCTCCCTCACCCGCTGTGTCTCGTCCACGACCATGGCCTCACTATCCACTCTACCTCTCAAGGCCATTCCTCACTCATCTCCAGATGGTCCACCTTGGACCGTCGTCTCTCACCTGGACCACTTGCTGCAATGGCTTCCCAGCTGGCCTCCCCACATCCACCCCTACCCTCTTCAAATGTCCCCACCCATAGCTAGAGCTCAAAATGTAAAGCTGATCCTATTATCTTCTTGGTTTAAAATGTTGAATGCTTCCCATTGCGCTTAGCATCGCCTGCAGGCCCTGGGTGTTCTGAGCCCTGCCCATTCCTCCTTCCCCACCAGCCGCCTGCCCTCTCAGCTCCCCATGCTCCAGTTTCATAGGGCGTTCCTCTCTCCAGCCACAGGGCCTTTGCACATGCTGCCCCCTGCCTAGCACGCTCCCGTCCACTTCCCTGGCTTCTCTTATTTCTCTTGCTAGTTGCCTCAGAGCCTAGTCAGAGGATTTTTTCCGATTAGGAGCCCCTATCATTCACTCTCACATATGATGATTCCCCCTCACTGGCACTTGGCCACAGTTGTGGCTTTGGATTGTGTGAGTGTGATTTTGGGGCGCTTATGCTCCCCTCCCCCCCATCACTAGCTGGGAGGGCATGAAGGCACAGACCCCGTGTGATTTGCTCACCACTCTGGCCCCAGTGCCAGCCACAGGCCAGCAAATATATTCACTCACCAGACATTCCCAAAACTTTTCCCACTGCCTTCTGGAAGGACTCAGATCGATGGGGAGAACAGACAAGTAATGAGGCCAATAGGGAAGGCTTGTTCAGGGGCTCCTGTGAGCTGGGCAGGCATTGTAAAGTTATCACAGGTCATCATGTGAAACCCTATGGGGGAGATGCTGCTTTTCTCAGATAAAGGACTGACTGGGACACAGAGTGACCTGCCCAAGATCACACGGCCAGTCGGCCGTGGAGCTGGATTCAGACGGAGGCCAGCAGGCTGCAGAGCCCAGGTCCCCACCACTGTGCTACGTGCAAGCACAGTTCAGTATGGTAAGTGCAAGGTGGCTCAGGTGGGCTGGGGTGTGATCCTCACCGGCAAGGTGTCCAGAAGGTTCCTGCCTCCAGTTCCAAAGCCCGCCCTGTCCCAGGCTTGGCCTCAGCCTCTCCATCCTGAACAGGAGACGGGGAGCTGGAGCCACGTCTAGCTAGCTCACCCCTCTAGCCTCCGTCCAGGTTTCCCAGGGCCCTTTCAGCACATTCATTTTGACCCCATCCTTGGAGAAGTGGTTATCCGCACCTGACCCCAGAGGGCAGCACTGGGCCTGGTGAGCCCCTCTCCTACTGGATCACGATGTTAACAAAACCACACAGTGTTTTCACCGGCCACCTTCCCACATGCTCCTCTCTCAAATGCCGGAATCATGTCGTTTTTTAACAGGCATTCACATGAGAGCATAATTACAGGTTTTCAGCTTGTAAAAGATCCTCTGTTTGTATTAATGCTATTTTCTTCTTCCAAACAGAATAATGTGTGGCCCCAGCTCATTTGTGGTGCTGGATGTCGGTGATGGCAGATGGCAGGGAAGAAAGACAAATGGCTGTCCTGGCTCCAAAATGACGGCGGGGTCGGGGGTCACAGACACGGGGAACCAGATTCTGAAGCTCTTTGGCTGCAGAAGCTGGTGGTTGGAAGCCTGAGTGTGTGTGTGTGTGTGTGTGTGTGTGTTTTCTTTTCTTCTCTTTTTCTTCCCCTCTTGAAGCCTCAGTTTTCTTCGCTGCAAAATGGGCAAACTATGATTTTGGCTTCCATTTCACCACGGTTCTCTTGGCAAGGGTCCCTTTATTTTGATGACACTGGTGTTTCTGGTAATTCAGGGTCCCCTCATATTCTCCCCCTAGAGTATTCAGAGAACCTAGCTGATGCTGTGGCCTCTGCCTGCAGGCAAGACCATTTCTCGGGGGGTCGGGGCTGGACTCCCAGCATAGGAAGGGTTTCAGAGACATTTGTTTTTAATCAAATTCACCATCTTCCTTCACTCACCTTCGCCCAGAGCCGGTGGGTGAGAGGCCAGCACCCCATTATGTTACGTCATGTAAATGTTAACAACAGGGGCACCTGGGAAAAGGCCTTGCAGGTGGGCAGGGAAGATGCCCTGCATGCTGTGGGCGAGTGGCAGAGGCCGGCTGGGAACTTGTGGGGACAGACGGCTTGGAGAGGTTGACGAGGCCTCAGGTGCCAGCAGCCCCAGGCAGGCGGGCATCCTGGGAGCAGCAGGGCTCCCGGGAGGGTGTCAGGGCAAAGGCCAAGCTGGCAGGGAAGGGACAGCCCGGGGTGGGCAGTCAGGGGACGAGGTGAAGCTGCTGGGAGGATCCAGGCCAGGGCCAGGCACAGGGCAGCGAGGTGGATTCGAGACTCTTAGGAGGACTTGGGGAGCTGTGTGTGTGCGCGGATGTCGGGGGCTGTGCGTGCATGTGTGCGTGGAAGTCGGTGAGGGTGAGGGAGAGAAGTCTGGGTCTGGCTCCGCAGTGGGGGGGGTGTTCACGCCGCCTGTGTCCTTCAAAGTAGGCAGAGTGTTACGGGGGCGAGGTGTAGGGAAGGGGCGCTCCAGGCAGAGGGAACAGCCTGTGCAAAGGCACAGAGGCCACCAGGAGACCTGTGGTGGTGACTCGAGGCCAGGGTGTCAAGCGTGAAGTTGTACACAGGATGCCCAGAGTTGGGGCCTTTTATTTTGTGGCCTTGGGGAACCAGTGGTGATTGTTGCAGTGAGAGGAGGGAGAAAGCCCAGGGAAAGGGGGACAGGCAGGAAGAGAAAAGCTGGAAGTAAGGCTGGTGGGGGAGTCAGATCATCTCCAGGCGAGGGAGCCACGGCTCTGGGGACACGGGATCCCGCTCTCTTCTTGTTGCTGCTGCAGGAAGCCTGGTGCAGGGGCAGTGGGGAGGAGACCCTCCTGGAGGTGGCCTCCCGGGGACCAGCTGGGACTCTTGTTTCATATGCCGACTCTGCATCTCGCCCTAGAGTGACCCGGTGACCCGAGGGCGGCAGGACCACGCAGGTGTGTAGGAAGGACCCAGGATTCAGCCCCACGACTACCAGCTGACCTCGGAGAGGGGTCTGAACGCTCCGGGCCTCAGTTTCTCATCTTTAAGGCCGGGGTGATACGCATCCCTTTTCCCCCAGATCGCTTCCCCCCTTGGAGGCTCCCTGTCTTTGAGATCAGCTCCCTTGACCCGCTAGATACTTCAGTCTCCCCAGAAGGATGTCCTCTTACCAGCCCACCCAACCTCCATCCTCTCCTCTCCATCCGCCTCCTCCTTACTGGCCTGGGTCCTCACGGGTCTCCCTGTCTCCTGCCCCTGCCTGTCCCGTCCGGTCTCTGTGCACAGCCCAGGTGAGCTTGTCAATCACAAGCCCCATCATTTCACTCCCTGCTTGCACACAACCTCCCAAGACCGAGTGCCCCTTCCTCCTCGGCATGCAAGCTCTCCCAGGTCGGACCCTGGCCTTCATCTCCAGTATCTTTGGATGTTAACCCCGCTCCCACCCATGAGGGCCAGACTTGGCCACACTCCTCATAGGCCCTGAAGGCACCTCCTGTTCTCTGCAGCTCTGGACTTTGCACATGTATCTCCCACATCCTCAGCCTGACTCACTCCACTCATCCTTAAAGACTCAACTCAGCCTCTGGGTCTCCATCTTTAAGCCTCTGGGTCTCCATCTTTAAGCCTCAGTTTATCCCCCTATAAAATGGGCATGATCTTATTTGCCCCTTGGAACCGGAGACAGATTTAGGGTTTCAATTGACTACAATCAGCTAAGTTAACTGAGACCGAAGAAGAAGGGACCTCAAATGCTAATGGTACCTTGGCTGCATTACTAGAGGTATAGAGTCCAAACAAGGGAGGTGAGTAGTCTTGCTCTGTCCGTGGTTGCCATACTGCACTGAGAGCCTTGAGATCATTTCCCATGACTTGCTTTTGGAGGGATATTGACAAAGTAGATTATCTCATTGATACTTTCACCCTGGTTCATTGAATTTGTTTTCCATTCATCAAGCATGTATATGCCACGCTCTACACATATATTGTCACCCTTAATCCTACAACCTGTCATGTCCTTTTACAGGTGAGGAGGAACTCACAGTCTGTTTGGTGTTGTAATAATAAAATAACGCCCATGGTAGGCAGAGCAGTGTCCCCCAGAGATGTCCAATCTCTAATCCCCAGAACTTGTGAATATTTACATTACATGGCAAAAGGGAATTTACAGATATGCTTAATGTTAAAAACCTTGAGCTGGGGAGGTTATCCTGGATTATTCAGGTGGGACACGCTAATTACACGCGTCCTTAAAAGAGGAGAACGGTTCTCAGCCACGGTCAGAGAGACGTGACAACAGAAAAGGGGTCAGAGAGTGGCTGGCTTTGAAGGTGCAGGGAAGAGGCCACGAGTCAGGGAGTGCAGGCGCCATGGAGGAGCTGGAAAAGGCAAGGAAGCAGATGCGCTCCTAGAAACTCCAGAAAGGGGCACAGTCTTGCCCACCCCTTGGTTTGAGCCCAGTTGGACCCATGTCAGACTCCTGATCCGTAGAACCATAGGAGAATAAATTTGTCTTAAGCCATTAAATTTGTTGTGCTTTGTTATAGCAGCAACAGGAATCTACTATAATGCTTTAAATAGTCAGAATAGATATGATCATATGAATTTAGAGATCGTGTGCCATATGCATGCAGTAGTGTAATTTCTTAATGACAGGGCCCTTCCAATAGGTAGCCTGGGGGGTGGGCTCCCCGTGGTCCCTAGAGGTGTGGTTGCAGAAGTGCCATTGGGGGTGTCAGAGAGGGGACTCCTGCCTACATGGGCAGGTGCTTGGACAAAGGGCCTCCTCTGAAGAGCCTCTGGAGAGCAGAGTCACAGCCAAGCGGCCCTGGGCAGAGAAGATGATGGCTCTCCCGGCCAGCTAGGAGGCCTCTTTGTCACCCTGTTACCACCCACGGCGTCCTCCCCTTAGGTGCTTTATTATATATGGTTCCAGGACTCCATTACTTCAGAACGCTTCTATGTAATGCATTGAAGGAATTATTGAAATGTGTAATTACAGTGTGCATTGTAATATAAAACAAGTCTATTATATTCATTTGATGGAACTGTGCTCCATAATATCTATTCTAATATAAAAGATTCTGCCATTAGAGTGTTATATTGGGTGGTGATAATTGTCCGTCTTCACCCGGTTCCCACGCATCCTTCATGATGGTTCTGCCGGCGTGAAATCAGGATACCCGAGCTTCCAAGTTGGGAGGACACTTTGGGGTCCTTAGGTCCAACCCTCCTTTAGACGGATGGGGAGGGTGGATCCTTGACGGATGAGGCGATCCATGCAAGGTCCAGACCTGGCGACGCCAGCATCTCCCATCCCAGCCATCGTCCTGCCTGTGGTCCCCAAATACCTTCTGGGGGAATTGGAACCCCTTCTTCTGAAAGAATCTCATATACAAGCAGACCGAGGGGTCAGCTCTGCGGGAAGCCGGGACGGGCTACCCTGGGTCCTGACCACTTCGGAAGCCTGCTCCACCTCCACGCCCCTCTCTGAGGCCTCTCCACAAAATACTGGGGCTCCAGGGGACCCCCTTTTGCAAACGAGCGGCCCCACGCCTTCTTTGTCCAGATGGGGAAGTGCTTGCCAGAGATCATATCCCAAACTGGGCAAAGCTGGGGTCGTCAGCACTCACGTCCTCTCACTGGTACTCAGACCCCTTCTCGGCACTCAGGCACGGGCACTTGCGAATTATCCAGGTGGGGGGCCCGGGCCTAGGGGCTGAGCAGTGGTGGGTCTGTGGGGAGACGCAGGAGTCCCTAAAGGGCACGAGTTAAGACGGCTTCCTCCCGTCAGGCCCCTCCCTGCCCTGTGCAGGCTGCCCCGACGGAGGCCTGTTCTCTGCGCGGTTGTCACCCTTCCATAGATGCTCAGACCTCCTTCTATTCAGTAGCCACTCTTCTGGGCCCTTGGGACACACAGTGGACAAAACAAAGACCTCTGCTGTGAGAGAGCAGGACAGATGAGCAAAGCGCCCTGTCTGTCCCAGGGTGAACATGCTACATCCCAGAGGCAGGGGCGCAGGCGGCTGCATTTCACCCGCAGAGGCAGACGCAGGGAGAGGCCCTGTAAGCAGGGCTGGAGGCAGATGAGGGAGGGAGGGGCCGGTTATTGGGGTAAGGCTGTCCCAGGCCGAGGGGACAGCTGCTGGAGCAATGCCCGGAGGTGCCCAAGGAGCAGTGAGGGGGCACTTGGATGGGGGGTGGCGAATGGCATGAGATGAGCTCAGAGGGCAGCAGGGCCCGGGAGGGGTTGGCCGTGACTCTGTGAGGTGGGCGCACGGTGCAGGGTCTCGGGGGGAGGAGGGCGTGCTCTGACTTAGGTTTTAACAGCATCTCTCTGGCCACTGGGCCTGGAGGCTTGACCCGCCTCTGGTCCAACCCTCTGGTTTTCCCACACAGCCAGGGTGTGGCCACCCAGGGAGAATATCGGAGAAAGGAGGAGACCCCTTGGTGTCCTGCCTGCTGCGCGTTGGATAACAAAATGTGCCCTTTCTCCTTCAGGATGTTGCCGTCATGGTCACCGTCATTCCCGTCATCATCATCCTTGTTGCCTGAGCCTCCATTTTTGAGATATTTTAAGTATATTCTCTCCCCATTAAATCTCCCAGCAACAGTCCTGTGAATTAAGCTTCATCTCCTTTTATTTTGTACTCGGAGAAACTGTTCAGGGAGGAGAGGAGAACAGCCCGAGGTCACAGAGCAGGTCAGTAAGGCAAGCTTACTTCTTGCCCTCGCTTCTCACTAAAGGGGGATCCCTGGGAGGGTCACCCTCGGGCCACTTGGATTCTAGCAGTGAGAGGACATCCATCCCAGGCAGGTACATGTTATAGTGTGATCCGGGCAGAGTCACACACGGTCGCCTTTGTCCCCTGGGGACGCTTGTCTTCCCATTGGAGCTGCCAAGGGATCTCTCCCACTCCCAGGAGTCCGAGGGCATGGAAATGTGCCTTTCAAAGGGGCAAGGGGGTGGTAGCAGGTATTTGCTGAGGTCACAGTGAAGGTGCAAACGTTGTCCCAATTCCTGCATCTCCTGGACCTGTGCAGTAGCATGTTGGGGACAGAGAGAGGGAAAATGCTGCCTCCCGGTTCCCGGGTTATCTGCCTTGTCACTGGGCTCTGAAGCCACCTGACTTAGGCTTGTGGTCCCTCCACCTCTCCTGGCAGCATTGAGGTGCACAGTGGTCAGATCCCAGCCTGTCTCTGCCCAGGGAGGCTCCCTTCACAAAAGCCCTCCTGGCCATGTGATGAACTCGTGCCAGTAAACTCCTCAGATTCATTGGAAGAAACAGATGCTGAAGCTTTCTTTGCAAAGCTCTGTGCGTATAATCTCAGTTCTTACAACATCTATATGCAGTTGGTTTTAATCCCCCCATTTTGCAGAGGAGGAAATACATCTGTGAGGTTAATTCACTTGCCCAGGGTCACATACCCAGTGAATCAAGGAACTGGTCATGCTGCCATGTCAGGAATGTTGGCTGAACTGTGGACCAGAGGTGTGGCACATTGGGCTGGCTGATTTAGAACCCTTAACAGGCCATCGGAGCCCGTTATTCGAATCCAGCGACTCCTTCTTTACACTAACCGTCATCAAAGGCCGCTGTTAACGGGAGCCTGCACCTTCCTTTGTGCATCTGAAAAAGTTCCGTCTCAAAGCCGTCACCGCGCAGTGACCATGGAGCAGTCGGTTGGAATTAAATCAGGAGCCAGGAACGGGGAGAAGGAGAAGGTCATCTTCTGAAACGACAAAGAGGTGCTGTTCTCTCAGTTGGGTAGGCGTGGCTTTGGTAGCACCAACTGGGCTGCAAATTTTAATTCTAATCTCTGCAGCTGCTAATGTGCTTGTCACTCGGAGAATAGACACTAATTGACAAGCAACTAAATAAATAATGCGTAACATGAAAGCAAACACGAGTTGTAAAGGAGAAGAAAAAAATAGCAAAAAGGATGCAATTAAAAGCGCAAAGGTGGGGTGGGGGGGGTTGAAGGGCGTTTTCTGCACTCCATCAGGGTGACATCAAAAGGCTTTCATGCTATTTGTTTTATGGTGAAGATACAGTTTGGGGTCATCTGAGCTCTTCTCCCCATGCCGCCTTGCCGGAGATGAGAGGCGGTGCAGTGAGGGGAGGGGAACAGATTCTTCAGAAGGACTTGGAGAAACACAGGCAGCACCAGAGGGGTGATGTGCCAGCCCCTGTCTTACAGGAGGACAGGCTGAGGCCCAGAGAGGGAATGGGCACAACCGAGGTCACACAGCACGTCCCTGGGGGGCGTGGCCTCTGGTATGGGTGGAGCTGTGTCCCCCCCCAGAAAGCTGCTTTGATGTCCTAACCCCCAGTATCTCAGAATGTGACCTTAGTGGAAACAGAGTCGTTGCATCTTATGTATCTAAGATGAGGTCATACTGGAGGGGGGTAGGCCCTTAACTCAAGGAAACTGGTGTCCTCATAAGCAGAGGTGAGAGAGGCATGGGGGGAAACACCAAGTGAAGACACAGTGGCACACAGAGAAAGCCATGTGACAACAGAGGCAGAGGCTGGAGTGAGGCAGCTGCGAGTAAGGAAGGCCGAGGGTTGCCGGCCACACCGGAAACTGGGAACGGACGGCAGGGCAGGATTCTACCCAGAGTCTCGTAGGGAGCCTGGCCCGGATGATGCCTTGATTTTGGACCTCTAACCTCCAGAATGGTGAGAGGAGAAATTTCTGCTGTCGTAAGCCACCCAGTTGGTGGTATCTTGTTAGAGTGGCCCTCTGGGGCCTGTGGTCACGCTCCGCACCCGGCCAGAGTGACACGTGTAGACACGTGTCCCCGGTCCCGGCTCAATCACAGCCTCTGCGATTCCCCTGGCTTATTCCACCCGGTTATCCCCTGATCACCATATAGCCATGTCAGGTCACCTGTGTTCCCCAACTGTAATTATTTATATAGTTCTTGCTACCTAGACTATAAGAACCTTCTCAAATCACAATTCAGTTTGTTCGAGCACATCCTGAGCTTTTTAACAAGATAGGCCTGAATCTTCCAGCCTCCCAGGTGGTCACCCTCTGCCCTCACCTCTGTGGCCTGTCCTATCACTCCCTCCAGCCCAGCCACCCTGCCCCTTTGCTTTTTCCCCAAACATGCCTGGCGTGCTCCTGCCTCAAAGTTTGGGTACTCCGTCTGCCTGGAATGCCCTTCCCCAGCCTCTGTGGGGATTATTCCCTCACTCCTTAGAGACTTTGCTCAGACGTCCCCTATCAGTGGGGCCTACGCGGACCCCTATACGATCACAACCTGCCCCCCGCGCTCCAGCTCCCACTTAGCCAGCCTGATGAAATAACCTAAATGCACAGAAATAGGGATCTGGCTAAATAAATTATGATAATCCATATGTCATGTGGATTTATAGTGACGGACATGAAAAGCTATCCATGACATGTGTGTTGTACTTATTGTTTGTTGTCTATATTCCCTTCATAGCCTGTAAACTCCGTGAGAGCAGGGACCTTGTCTGTTTTGCTCATTTGAATGGCACCTAGTACGCGCTCAGAAAACACTTGCTGGGTGAATGATGCTCCACTGGGGAGACTGATACATGGAGCTTAAAGGGCTCACAGTATCACAGGGGACAACGTGAGCTGACAATTCCAACTCAGGTGCCATGTGCACCGATAGACTGAATGGCATGACCGAGGGGGTGGTGAGTCCCTCTTTCTGGGGTGGCCAGAAGGCCTTCGGTGGAGGTGTGGTCTGAGATGAGCAGGTGGGTGGCGGTAGGAGGGCCTGGCTGAGGGAGCCAGTGTGCAGAAGTGTGGCAAGGTCTGGTCCCCACGCTGCTGTGGCTACGTGGCGAGGTGAGGCTGTGTGTGACAGACACTGTTGTGGAGGAAGTGTGGGCTGGAGGCTGGAGGGCCTGGTATACCAGCCTCCTACTCGTGCCTTCCCCCTCCGGAAGGGGGAGGGACAAGCAGGCAGGGACATTCCTGGGTTTCAGAACATCCGCTTTTAACCCCTTAGCCCGCGGTGTTTGGCATCACTGACTAGAGGCAGTTCCTGGACACATCAGGCTGGGCTCCTATTTTCTTCCAGCTCTACAAGCCAATCTATGCCCGTCAGACCCCCTAGGGCGGCAAGTGACAGAAACCCCATTCAGACCAATTTGGACCACAGAAGAGGTTTATTGTCTGTGTGCCCAGCTGGGAGGCCACGGGTGGAGCCGGCCTGGGGGAGAGCTGGAACCAGGGACTCACACAACTTAGCTACACCTTATCTCTGCGGCTGACCCCCTCCCTCCTGGGTGGGCTGGAGGTGGGGGACATGGCCGCAGCCGCTTTCTGGCTCACGCCTTCTCAGCTTCATAACCAGAGAGGAAAACGCTCTCTCCCTGCAGCTGTGGTGGGAAAAATCCCAGGGAAGCCCCTGATTGGCTTGAATTGAGTCATGGGGTCACCCTGTGAGCAGTCCCCGTGGCTGAGAGGAGGGTCTCAGATGAAGCGAGCTCCTCTCATTTGGGTTCCTGGCTAGCATGTGGGGTGGGGAGGTCGGATGGGGGAGCAGACCCCCAAACAAGAGGATGAGTTTACCAGGAGAAGGGAGAAGGGGTAAGGGGCAGACTAAAACTGGAATCCTGCAGGACCTGTCCCGTCAGCATCTGGGTCTCAGTCACAGGTCTTCAAGTGGAAATTTATAACCATCACCATTTCAGTTCCAGGATGAAGTGGAAGAGTTGTCAGATTTGGAGTCGGAGCCTGGATCGAAATCCTTTTTTTCCAACATGTCCGAGTAATGCCTCCTCTTTGGGCATCAGTTTCCTCACCTGTAAAATGGGATGACAGGCCCTGCTTCAGAGGGTTTTTGTAGGGTCAGTGAGACACGCATGGGGAAGCACATCATAAATTCTTGAGGGCTGTGCGTTTACAGGGCCAGCGCCTCAGTGTCACCCCTTCCATAGATCCTGGGACGAGGGAGGGATGAGCTCATGGAACCACAGACAGCGGGGCAGGTAAGGGCCCTCAGGAGTGGATTAGTGGAATGTGTTCATCTCTCAGCAGGGAAACTGAGGCCCAGGAAGGGAGCAGCTCATCTGAGGCCCGTGGTTCTTGGGCTTCCGGGTCTGACACAGCCCCAGGAAGGGAGAGCCGATGTGACAGACTGGTGCCGAGGTGAGTGCCTGGCATAAAATGGAATTGCTTATCAGAGAAATAATGCTAAAAGTAAAATAAATTAGACCACACTGACTTCGTAATTTTAAAAATTAATTAAGAATAAAAAGAAGATGCATCTCGAAGGAAGGGAGAAGTCTAATTTTGACAGACAGTAATTAATTCCTCTGTTCAGGGATTCATGAACAGCCTGAAGTACAAATTGCTCCTTCATAGGACCTGAAACTCCCTGGGGGCCGTCTCAAGGTAATGCTGGGGGCTGAGGGCCCATCACAGGGAGGCCGCCTCTAGGGACCGGTGTCTGGGACCCCAAGACTGACTCCTGAATGTACTGCTCCGACCATTGGAGTGTTGGCCCCGGGGGGAGTGACGGGGGGGCCCCTCCCCGATCATGCCTCGGGCAGGCATGTGGGCCCTTGGCACCGAGTACCCTCTGTGTGCTGGGGCCGGGCCTGGGGTCGAGTGCTGAGTGCCCACTTGGAATTGGACAGAGCCTTTGCCCTCGCTGAACTCACAGTCAGATGGCACCCTCCTTATAACACGGGCTACGTGGGGGCTAGGATTGGGGAGGGAGGGGGTGCTGGGAGGACATGGAGGAGGGAGGAGGCACCTTCTGAATGAGTCCTCGATGATTAGGAGGAGAAACTGCATGGCCTCTGGGAGCTGCTAGAAAGTGACCTTCTGGAGGTCATGCCACTAACACAGGATGTTCGTGGTAGAACTGCAGCGAGACCCCAGGCCTCCCCTTCCCCAGCCCTGGCATAATGAGAGGCAGTGAATAAGTCCAGCTGGACGGGGCACCCGATGAGAAGTCGTGAATGTGGAGCGATGCCATCCCTTCTCCGACATGAGCTCCACTTCCTGGCCTGGAGGATGGGCCCTGGCTCCAGGATCTCTCTGGTGGGTCCTCTCAGGCCTCTAATCTCCTCTCGTGCCCCCTCCCCTTGCAGATGGGACAGATGGGGGACCTTAATTATGCAGATGCAAGGTCAGTAGGCACCTGATTCTCGGGGGTTAGGGTGGAAGGCAGCCGTGTTTTTTGTTTTTTTTTTAACACCTTTATTGGAGTATAACTGTTTTACAATAGTGTGTTAGTTTCTAGCAGCCGTTTATTTTGGGGTTTAGAAAACTGCACATTCACCTTCTGGGGCTGGGGGGGCTGAGAGGGAGGGGCTTATTCACAAAAGGAGTGCAGAGCCTTCTAGAAGGACATGGCTGAGAACTTCTGTTTCCGGAGATACAAACATGGGAGCTCGGTCAGGGAGCTCCGGCATGGCCCTGGGTGAGGGTCAGAGCAAGGGAGGGCCTGGGAAGTAACGCTGCCCTTGGGGAAGGGGGACTGTCCCTGTGTGTAGGTGGTGGTGGCATCCCTCAGGACCCGCTGCCTAGCATCACGGATGTGGTACCGGAAACCAAGGGAGCTGCAAGGCTAAACCCATCAATTATGACAACACATACAAATGAACAGATAAAAAAATGTTAGGCTGAGAGATCAGTAGTGAACAACTAGAAGATCTAAAATATTCAATATTAGGAGCTTGATTAAACAGATTTTGGTACCCTGGAGTATTACGCTGGTAAAAAATTTTTTTTTTTTAAGAATTTTTAATGAAGTGAGGATACACTCACAATATAGTGTTGAATGGAAAAAGCAGGGTGCAATATATGACGTGATTTCAGAGGTGTTAGTAAAACAGCATGGAAGAAAAGCCACCAAAATGTTAACAGGGTTTGTATCTGGATTGTGGGATTGTGGGTGACTTTTATTTCCTTCTTTATCTTTCAACGTTTTCTGCAATAAGCAATATTACTTATATTACTTACAATAAAAAATTACAGTAAACAATATTATTTTTAGAATAAGAAAAAAAAAACAAACGTAAAAGTTTACAAAAGGAACCTAACCCTACATAATTTGTAAATGATACTATCTCAGTATAAAGCCATTACAGTGGATTTTCTTACTGTCTCTCCAGAGGCACAGGTCACCTGAATTTATATCCTGCTACCTTAAAAAGTCCCCTTTGCCACTTCATGAGGATGGCATTTATTTTTATTTTCTTCTTTTTTTAAAATTTATTTATTTAATTTATTTATTTATGGCTGCGTTGGGTCTTCGTTGCTGCGCACGGGCTTTCTCTAGTTGCGGCGAGCGGGGGCTACTCTTTGTTCTGGTGCACAGACTTCTCATTGTGGTGGCTTCTCTTGTTGTAGAGCACGGGCTCTAGGCACGCGGGCTTCAGTAGTTGCGGCATGTGGGCTGAGTAGCTGTGGCTCGCGGGATCTAGAGCGCAGGCTCAGTAGTTGTGGAGCGTGGGTTTAGTTGCTCTGCGGCATGTGGGATCTTCCCGGACCAGGGCTCGAACCCGTGTCCCCTGCATTGGCAGGCAGATTCTTAAGCACTGTGCCATCAGGGAAGTCCGAGGATGGCATTTATAAAACAACAACAACAACAAAAATTTTTTTTATAAGACAGTAGAGCTAAAAGAAGAACTCGCTAGAAGGGTGCCATACCTTCCAGAAAGAGGAAAGAGAGGGAGGAGGAGAAAATGATGGCAATTTCAGTTGAGTGGCAACGATTGCTGGGATAGGTTTTTCTCCCCAGTAGTTAGAAGGGGCTGCAGTGAATCCTTCAGGCTCTCTCACCCTCACCACCTGGGACTATAGCTTACATTTGTGGGGTGGTTGGGGTAGAATTAGGGGTTCAGTCCGTGGTCAGAGAACAGAACCAGTTTAACTGACCAACCCAGGGACCAAACCAATCATCATAAAAAAGAAAACCCGGTGTGGTTTATAAAGTACATATTCATCTGTTATTTCAACCATCTTCACAACCCCATGGGATAGTCCGCACTCTCTTTGGGTACCAGGGAAGCTGAGGTCAGTGTGGTTAAGAATAGCATCTAAGTTGCGCAGCTCCTGGATGGCAGAATGGAGCACAGATGGGTAACACCTTAGGGTCATCACATGGGTTGTTGTTCTACCTCTTTTTCAATGCCAGTGAACCCCACTTCCTCCTAGAAGATTCCTTGGATCAGTACCGCCCATCAGCACAGCACGTGAGCCAGATGGCTGCTCAGGGCATTTTATTTATTTATTTTAAGCAAAAGGGGAATTCACTGAGTAGGATAACAGAAACCGGAACATGATATAAACTTCAGCACCTTTAGGGACTCACTAATGTCATTTGCCCTGATTTGCTTCAGCCTGTACTCGGACTCATGCCCAGTAGTAAGAAGATGGACACAGACAAGCCCAGGTTCACATTCCCCAAACTTGACAACCCTGGCTAAGAGTTGGTATCTTCCCCAAGAGTGCTGACCAAAAAGTCCCAGGGGAGGTTCTGATTGGCCAGGCTGAGTCATGTGACCACCCCCATGGCCAAAAGGATAGGTCAGCCCCACCTTAACCACACAAGTGGATAATCGCCAAAGAAAGAAGGTATCTGAAACCAGACAAAAACAGATATGTACCAACAACTGAAGTCTTTAAGTATTATAATTCTATTTCTTGACTTATGTCCTTTAGTCAGTATCTATTTCCTCTCTGCTAAGAAAAATGAGAAATTGAGCACAGTTTACTATCTTTCACCTCTTCTTTCCTTTACTGAATTTTGTAGTTATGGTATTATTCTGAATTCTTCTACAGATTGCCTATGTAACTTTTAATACCATACTAAGTCTCTATTTCTTCATTTATTCATTTTGAACTATAAGTATTGATCTCTGCTATGAAAAATAAAGAAATCTTTCATTTGTTTTGTCGGTGGTCTTATACTTTCTTCTTCTCCTGCACACCCCCCAATTCTTGTTAAATAATTATTCTTACCTGGTCAAACTTCATAACATTTCCATTCTCTCTGTTACCATAATGGTCGTTCATGATTTCTCTATAGGTTGGTTCTAAAATTTTAAACCCAATAAAATGCCATTTATACACTTTAGCCTACGGAAATATTCACTGCAGAGCTAAGTGATGTGATTAGATCTATAGGTAAGAGAATGTAATCCTATGTCTTGAAAGCTTTGCTGCTTTCTTAGGAATGTTCTAAACACCAGGGCCAGTGGATTCTCCTGTAATTTTGTTTGCACTTTCCTTGATGCTAACTTATCCTTAACTGCCACCGTTTCCCATGTTGACTCTTGTTCTCTTTCCTAAGTTGGTTTAACATAAAATTTACTATTTTAATTATTTTAAAGTGTACAATTAAGTACATTCACCATGTTATGCATCCATCACCACTATCTAGCTCCAGAAGAACTCTTTCATTGCTTCAAAAGGAAACCCTGTACCCATTAAACAATGATTCCTCATGGCTCTCTCCCACCAGCCCCTGGCAACTACTAATATTCTTTCTCTCTCTGTGGATTTGTCTATTGCGTGTATTTAATGTAAATGGACTCGTGTGATATGTGGCTCTTTGCATCTGGCTTCTTTCACGTGACATAATGTTTTTAAGGTTCATCTATGTTGTAGTGTGTAACACTACTTCCTTCCTTGTTTGTGACTGAATGATATTCCAGAGTATGGATAGACCACATTTTGTTTATTTACTCAAAAACTGATGGACGTCTTGGTTGTTTCCACCTTTTGGCTATTGTGAATAGTGCTGCTATGACCATTTGTGTACAGTATCTCTTCGAGTTCCTGCTTTTAGTTCTTTTGGGTATATACCTAGGAGTGGAATTACTGGGTCATCTGATAATTCTATGTTTAACTTATTGATGAACTGCCAAACTGTTTTCCACAGTGGCTGCACCAGTTTACATTCCCACCAGCAATGTACGAAGGTTCTAATTTCTCCACATCCTCTATCCATCCTCTTGCCACTACTTGTTATTTTCCGGTTTTTGATGCTAGCTGTCCTTCTTGGTGTAAGCCGTAGCTCTGGTTTTGATTTGCACCTCCCTAACGACTAGTGACGCTGAGCATCTTTCCATGTGCCTATTGGTCATCGTGTATCTTCTTTGCGGTAGTATCAAGTCCTTTGTGCATTTTTATTTTTTTTTTATTTTATTTTTATTTATTTATTTATTTATTTATTTTTTGTGGTATGCGGGCCTCTC
>NC_041222.1:5614377-5648520 GCF_002837175.3 Physeter macrocephalus
CCTCTCCCGTTGCGGAGCACAGGCTCCGGACGCGCAGGCTCAGCGGCCATGGCTCACGGGCCCAGCCGCTCCGCGGCATGTGGGATCTTCCCGGACCGGGGCACGAACCCGTGTCCCCTGCATCGGCAGGCGGATTCTCAACCACTGCACCACCAGGGAAGCCCCCTTTGTGCATTTTTAGATTGGGTTGTTTGTCTCTCTGTTGTTGAAATATTTTAAAAAATATTGTTATTTGGTTGTAGAAGCATCTTAATATACATGTTTTTAATTTAGGGGCAGAGTGGTTAAAATCCTGAGTTCCTGGGAATCATAAAATATCTTTATTTTGCCCTCTGCCTATTTAATAGTTTGTATAGAATCCTTGGATAAAAACACTTTTCCTTGGAACCTGAAAGCTGTGACAGGCTGAATAATGGCCCCCCCAAATATCCAGAATATCCCGGAACCCATGAATATTACCTTTCATGACAAATGGGACTTTGCAGATGTGATCAAGGATATTGAGATGGGGAGAATGCCCTGGATTATCCAGGGGGGCCTTAAATGTAACCACAAGTGTCCTTGTGAGAGGGAGGCGGTGGGAGATTTGTTTACAGAGGGAGATCTGTTTACAGAGGAAGAAGGCAACGTGGCCACTGAAGCAAGATGCTACTTGCTGGCTTTGAAGATGAAGGAAGGGGCCCTGAGCCAAGGAATGTGAGGAGAGAAGCTCTAGAAGCTGGAAAAGGCAAGGCAAGGAACTATGTTCTTCCCTAGGGTCTCTGGAGGGAGCACAGTCGGACACCTTGCTTTCCACCCTGTGAGACTGATTTCAGACTGCTGGCCTCCGGACAGTAAGAGAGCACACTTGTGTAGTTTTAAGCCTCCGAGTTTGGGGTGGTTTGTCACAGCGGCCGTAGTAGGCTCACACAGAGGCACAGCTCTACAGCATCCAGGCCTGCAGTATCCAGTGGGCAGCTAGCATCACTAGGTTCTGTGTTTTTGCTCTCTGAAGCTTTTGAAATGTTCTCTGTATCTGAGGAGTGCTGAAACCTCACCAGGAGGCGTCCCGTGTCTGTCTTTTTCATTTATGCTGCGTGGCCTCGGTGCTGTCTGTTCTTTGAGGCCACAGCTACCCCCGGCATCCAAATGCAGCCCTTTGACATAAAATCTGATGGTGTTCTTGTGCGCAGGGCTGGCATGGCTATTTGCATTTGTGACATGACCCCAGGAGCGTCTCTGCTGAGGCAATCGCTGCTGTCTCTGACCATGGTTTCCTCTATCAATCCGTCAGGGCATTGCTTTTTTACTTCAGACATTTTCAGATAAATGCAAAAGCCGTGAAGAGTACAATGAGCTCTCATATATCCATATCTGGATTCAACAGTTAGCAATATTTGTCTCTATTTGCTTCACTCGCCCTTTGCTCTCTTCTCTCTCTCTTTGTTAAATCAGTGCTATTTTCCTTTTAAATCGGTGCTTTTCAATATTTAATGTGCTAAGAAATCACCTGGGGATCTTGCTAAATTCCAGATTCTGATTTAGTAGGTCTGTGATAGGGCCTGAGAATTTGCATTTCTAACAAGTTCCCAGGTAAAGAGGCTGGTCCTCCAGGGTTGCACTTGAGTGGCAAGTCTCAGACGTCATGAATTTCAGCCCTATATACCTTACTTAGTAGATGCCGCTAAGATGCACAGAATTGGTGCACCTCTGAAATAATCAAACATGCACACGTGTATTTGCTTGGTTCACATGTTGTTCTGTCCTTTTTTTCTACTAAATTATATCTGCTCCTTAAAGGAGCAGATAGGAGATATGGCACCCGCTCTTTCCTGTGAATCTTGTAAGGAGTTTCTTCCGCTGTCATTTCTCCCACAGGACCTTCCCTTTGACCTGGGAAGATTAAAGAAATACTTTCTCTCTTTATCTGCACTCCCATGTACATTGCAGCATTACTCACAATAGCCAACATGTGGAAATAACCCAAACGTCCACCGACAGCTGAATGGAAAAAGAAAATGAAGAAAGAAAAAGAAAATATTTTCCAGCCTTAGAAAAAAGAAGGAAATCCTGCCACTTGCGACATGGATGAAGCTCGAGGACATTATGCTAAGTGAAATAAGCCGGTCACAGAGGAACAAATATTGCATGATTCCACTTCTAAGAGGTATTTAAAATAGTCAAGCTATAGAGTGGCGGTTACCAAGGGTTGGGGGAGGGCGAAATGGGGAATCTGCTATTCCACTGATACCCAGTTTCAGTCACGCGAGATGAATAAATTCTAGAAATCTCCTGTATGACAGGAGTTAACAATACCTGTGATCAATAACCAATAACAGTGCCTGTACTTAACAATACCGAATCGTGCACTTAAACATTTAAGAGGTTAGATATCACGTTAAGTGTTCTTACCACAAAAAACCAAAAACAGGCAAAGAAAGAAAGGGACACAAGGAGCCTTTTGGAGGTGATGGATCTCTTTATTATCTTCCTTGTGGTGATGTATCACCGGTGCATGCATACTGCCAAACTCATCAAATTGTATACATCAAATATATGCGGTTTTTTTAACCTCAGCTCAGCTGTTAAAAAAAACAACACTTCTCTTGTGGACAACAAAACCTTTCTCTTTCCTCATGATTGCCTTGCCCAAGCCACTGCTGTTCTGTTCTGAAATGGCAAGCACCAAGTCCCAGGGTGGTGGAGGGGGCGTGGTTTAGAATGTGTGGTGGAGGGGGCGTGGTTTAGAATGTGTGGTGGAGGGGGCGTGGTTTGGGCGGTGAGGATCTGAGCAGGGCTGTTAGGAGTCAGCCTTTTAGCCATTATTGCTTTGGTCAGTCCTGTGCTCGGAACTGGCTGCTCTCAGTTTCCCTTCCGCACTGCAGGATCCGGGCTCCCCACTCCGTGGCTGGTCTCTGTTTCAACAGGCAAAGGAAGGGCTCAGAAAGAAAGTTGGCTCCATCACAAAAGAGATGAAATAATCTCTTGGGAACTTCTTGTCTAAATCCAGACTTCAGAAAGGACATCAAGGGTCACCCTTTCCCTCTCCTGAATGATTAGTACTTTCAGATCCAGTGACCCATCCGTGGGCGCTCTGCCAGGCTTGCGGCAGCAGCGGAAGACAGCCCTGTCCCCTGCCCTTGTTGAGTTTCCCCCTGGGCTAAGGAGAAACACAGTTGACGTTTCTCTGGAGCACTGGGTAGCAGGGAGCTCTCCAGCATTCTTTGCAGTGTTTGGGACACAAAGACACTTAGGAAATATGTGATGAATAAATGAGTGTGCTTTTATATTCTTCTTCAAGAAATGGTTTGGGACCTCTGGAAAACACTTGCTGAATAATTGAAGAAGAATATTGTTCAAAATTCAGAGGATGTCGATGAAGAGATCTCTGAAAAGTGTTTTCTCTTGGTCCGGAAGAAACTTTTAGAATCTTGCGAGGAACCTCATGTAAATGCAAGGAGAGGGTGGTTTTTATGAAATTAGAGCTGAAAGTCATAGGGAGAGGAAGCTGAGATGAACAGATACCTCGATAAAATATAAAGAGAGATGGATGAGATAAGGAAGATTTACAAGGGACCCAAAAGGCGATAGAATCGTTACAATGTCTTGGGAAGCATCACAACAGCCGAATCGACTGGCTGGAAAATCAAGTCAGGGATGTGGAGGACAATCCTAAAAGTCTCCCTTAGAAGTCAGAAGAAAAGGATAAAAACAGAAAAGATGGGGCAATATCGGTATGATGGCGCTTCTTGAGGAAAGAGCAAGATAGTTGGCTGCAAGGCAGAATTTAAAGACAGACTGTGCAGGTCCAAAAAGTCCCCTCCTTCCTGACCAAGCCAGTGGGCAGACCCTGGATAATGTGTTGAAAGACAAGGAAAAAGATCAAAGCCACTAACATGCAAGGATCCTGGCAGGAGGAAGTGACACACCTAAGAGGTGACCCAGCAATGAACAAGTCAGGCTGGCTTCAGACTTCCTCTGAGAAAACAAATTAGCATCTACAGAGTCATGGCCCAGTGATTTTCTGTTCTTCCAAAGAATCTTACGTATAGAAAGGCCAACTGTTTCTGCAACTGTCAGATAGGGCTAGTAACAGTTCTTCCCTATAGGATTGTTCGAGCGCTTAGTGAAATAGGCATGGATCTAGACACTTAGAACGGTGCCCAGCCTGGGGCTTCATTCGTTCTGATTGGCCTGGTGCTCTCAGTAAATGAAGATGCTGACCTCACTGGGGCCACGTGGAGATGGAGGCATCTCGGACATCCCCAGATGTCCAGAGGGTTCCTGGATCCCTGGGTTTGGAGCTCAAGAGAGAGGTCTGGGGTGGAGATGGTAACTAAAGCTGGAGGAGCAGATTAAATCACCAAGAAAGTGTGTCTGGTGCAAGAAGAGGTTGCAGGAGGACCACCATTGTGATGAGCAAAGGGGGACCTGGAGAAGGTCTGAGCCCAGCTTGCGGTTTAACGTGGGTTCTGTTCTTGGCTGTGGAGCCCGCCAGGCAATCGAGGTCAAGAAGTTACTTGACCCACAACAAATACCTCCTGTGGAAGTACCTCTGCCATATGGAAAGGCCCAGGAAATGTCCTAAATCCTTGCCCACTGCAGGTGGACCTCACCAAGGCCCATCCCCTACCCGGAGGGGAGGTAACCTCCTGGTATCCCGGGAGGCCCTGACTTTTATTTGGGATCAATCACCAGTAACTCTCCTTTTGTCAATAAGGATGTCTCCCTGCTCCTTCCAGATTAGGGCAGACTAATTGGGACTAGAACGTTCAGTGTTTGAAGATTCTATGATTAGGGAAACGTACAAATTCAATTTTGCCCGGCCAGATTCAATTCTGCTCTAATCAGAGAGTTAGAAAACTCCAGTGTGATAATGACAGGGAAATTGTCTTTGTTTAACACTTCTTGGGAGCTGAGGCCTCTGGACTGGCCTTGCTGGGGCCGTGGGAAGGGCAGGGGTTTGGTGGCGCTTCCTTACCTGATCTTGATATGTCAATATCCTCTTTTCCTGGACAGCCTTCGAAAGATGCCTCTGGCAGAGCTTGGAACATGATGGCGAATAGCGTCATAGGAAGAACTCATCCCTCTGCTTGGCTCTGAGCTGGCCCAGCTTTGCATCCTGCCAGCCCCTGTGGGTCCAAGGATGAGTCCGAGCACCTGGTGGCAACCCTCTGGGCTGAGGGGAGTCTGGCGCTGGAAACAGTGCACAGGGAGTGATGACGAAGGCTGGCAGAGAGTGCCTTGACCCCCCAGCCTGTGCTCCATGTACCTCCCTCTCTTTGTCTTGCTGTTTTCCCCATTAGTAATGCCCTTTCTCCCCTGCTCCACCTGGTGACCTCTTATGCATCCTTCAAAGCCCACTCAAAATGTCCCCTCTGAAGGCCAAGTCATCAATTCCCCCAGGCAAATCAGGTCACTCTGCTCTGTCCCATCGTAGCTCAACATCAGTATCTCTTGTCACCCATCTGCTTTTCTCAAGGAAGCACTAGTGAGGTTGAACTCAGGCCATTTCTGTCCCATCTAGCTGGGGCCAAGCTCAGTCTTAGAAGGAAACTGAGGCAGACACCATTCTACAATGTTGGCCATGCTGGGGACCAGGGAGACCCTCAGGCCAGCCCCTTTGTGTCATATGATCATGGTCCCCTCCAGCTGCAGGCCTGACCAGCCAGGACCCTGGGGTATCTGCTAGAGTGGGTTAATGGACATAAAGGCCTTGGCTTTTGGTGAGGGGTAGGCTCCTATCTTTGTGTTCAGGCCACTGAGAAAGGATAGGGAATCTGGGCCCAGGGTGGCCATGGCATGTGGCTGGGTTGGGTGGCAGTACCGATGGGGTAAAAACTGTGAGCCCTGGAGCCAGACCGTGGGTATGAGCCCTAGCGCTACCACTTCGGGGACTTCCTTAAGCCCTCCAGGTCACGGTTTCCTCATCTGTAAGATGGGGATGTCCAGAGGCTTTCCTTGTAGCAACGTTAGAGGATTAAATGAAATCGCCACGTGAAGCTCTTAGGACAGCTCACAGGTCGACCCTCAGCAGCAGGGGGTGTTAGGGTTTCTCTATGGAGAGGGATCAGTGTCCGAAGTGGCAGGAACAGTCTTCAGGAGGGATTGTTGGAGATCCTGGGTCCCAGCAATGTCACTTTGGGCCCAGAGATGCAGTGTGTTCTGGAATTGGGGAAGGGGCCGAGGCACATGGCTCCTTTCTGGGAGCGTGGGAAGTGACTCAGCATTCTGACACAGGGTCAACCCTCAAGGAGCGCTGACTCTCTGAAAAACGCCGTGTTAAGCCCGTTTGTGACAATCTTCACAGGAACCTCAGGATATCTCAGTAGTGCTGGAGACCCATTTTGCAGCTTGGGAAACTCAGGAGATCGGATCACCAGTGGGGATGCGGGGTGCCACCAGGATGCCGACGCAGGTCTGACCAACTCCAAGCGTCTCAGGTGTTAACACTCCAAATCTTTGATCGCGTTTCATATTCCCAGGGGTCCTGACCATTGGAGCGATTCTGCTCATTTACTGTTGAGAAGACTGAGGCTAGAGATGATCCAGTGCCATTCAGTCCATGAGCTGCAGGACCAGGATTTGGTCCTAGGCCCCGATCTTAATCTTTGAGGCCACCAGGCAGCTTAAGGGCAAGGGCCGTGGTGCTGATGGGGATCCCCTCCTCCCATCTTGCTTGGGGACCCAGGAACCTGACTCACGGGTGACAAGAGCGCCTTTCCTATGGCGAGTCATGTACCCGGATAAGCATTAGCCTCATTTAATGCCAGCCCCGGGATCATTACGGTGGCACCATTGCTTTACGTCTTTTGAAATTTAATGACCTATGGATGATACCAGATAATTTGCAAATTTGACATAATCAGCGCTGGCCAATTCCATTCAATTATTTGTTAATAAACATCAAGACCCCCAGCTGGAGTTTTACGCTTCCAAATTTGAAATAAAAAGCTGAGGGGCTGAATAGAATGCAATACCTGAATATTTATAACGAACTTCATTTCGGCAGGCTTGGTGACACCCAAGGGTTACTTGCAGTTCATTTGCACTGTGAATTTTTAAAAAAATAGTAATTATCTGCAAAAGGTCAAATATTTGATTTATCTATATAATCCAATTTCTCAAAGGCCTTTGGGATTCAAATTAACGCCCTTGTAATATCTTCATTGAAAAAGAAGATTAATTATGCTTACATGGAACTTAATTTGGCTTATCAGACCTTTAATGGCTGTGATCGTGAATGCATTTAAATTTAGGATTACGCGGGTGATCCGGTCCCTTATTTGGGAGACTTTTAATATTTGTCATTATTTTTATGCATATCATTTTCCCCGCCTGTTCGGGAAAATTAAAATGTCAGTTCTGAAAGAAATAAACATTATGTATTGACATTGGTAATTATGTTTTGGTATTTAAGGATGCATAAAAAACTGCACACAGAGCCTCAAATATAAATTTGCAGTTAATACCCTCAGAAGGAAACTGGAGCGCTTTGACTTGACTCACTAAATTGGAAACAGGCTCTCTCTGGGGTTGCTGGGATCTAGGCACCTAGTTTGTACTGGCATTCAAGGATGTTCAAAGGTTTGAGGGGCCACAGGAACTCTGGCTTTAGGGTCATGAGGCCTGGGGTTTCTCTTTGTCACTAAAGTACTGTGTGACAATGATCAAATCAAAAGCCCCTTCTGAGCCCCAGGTTCCTATCTGTGAATGGTAATCATTTGCTCAGTTGTTCTTGCTCACTGGACTGTCAGTTCCTTGGTGGCAGGGCAATATCTCATTTAGCCTTGAACCTCCAGATCTGTCAGCACAGTGTCTGTTGCATGTGGGCAATGTGTAGGGCTTTGACCCTGAATGAAGGCAGTGGAGTTGGAGATAGTAGCGATTGTGAACTAGAGTTTGGCTCTGTATCAGTTAGCTATTGCTGCATAACAGATCATACCAAAACGTAGTGGCTTAAAATACGAACTATTTATTATTTTTCAAGACTCTGCAGGTCACTTATGCTCTTCTGCTGATCTGGGCTGGATCGGCTAATCTTGGCTGGGCTTGTTCACATATCTTGGGTCAACTGGCAGGTGGGCTGGGGGCTGGCTGGTCTAGGATGACTTTGGACGTGATGCTTCATGTATTCTGTAATGTGGAAAATGTTCCGGAAAAACCTGAACGAACTTTTTTGGCCAACCCAATATTTGCTCGTTCTCTGGCCAGCTAGTCTGGGCTTGTTCTCATGGCAGAACAGGGGTTTGAGGGAGGAAGCAGAAGCATTCAGGCTTCAGCTTGCATCTGGTTTGCTACTGTCTCATTGGCTAAAGTAAGTGATATGGCCGCGCCCAGAGTCAGCGTGGGAGGGACTTACAAAAGGGGAGGGATCCAGGGAGGCAGCAAAACTTGGGGCCAGCAAAGCAGTCAACCTACCACAGGCTCCATCTTCCTCCATCTTCACCCTGACACTGCTAGTTATGTGAGCAGAGGCATGGGCCTTGAAACTCTGTCACAATCTCTTCATCTCTCCAATCTGGCAGAGATGTGATGAGGTTTAAGTGAAACAAATGTATTTTAAGGCTTTGGCACCAGGTACATGGTGGCTGTCCAGCATAGCTTACCTGACAGATAACTGTCCAAAGATGGGCACTGCAGGTTTGTTTATAAGCGTTGGAAATCAGAAACTACCTAAATGCCCATCAGAGGGGGCCTAGTAAAACAAAGAGTGTGCGCCCATGTGATGGAACCCTTTTTGTCCCTTAATTCAATAGATCAATATACCAGTGTGGAAGGCTGTCCACGATAGATGGTTGAGTGGAGAAGAAAGCAAGTTTCGGGACAACTTGCGATGTATGATGCCATTTCTGTCTGTGTGTGAAATGTCAGCCATATGTTTATCATGGTTTATAGAGAAATGTCTGGAAAACTATGGTCTAAACTATAAATAGTGGGATTTAATACTTCTAGATGTCTTGAATTTTCCTAACGAGTGTGCATTACTGAGAATGCCTGCACTTTTTGAATGGAAAAAGAAAAAAAATTAGAGAAAAATTGTAGGTAAAGAACATTAAAAAATGCTGGCTTTTAGGTTCTAAGTTATCTGAATGATTGATAATAGTATCTAGTAATAATACAAATGATAAACTAATATAAAAATGATAACAGCTACCATTTATCGAGGACTCATTATATGCTGAGTACTTCACATCCTGAAAGGTAGGTGGCTCCCCATTTTCCAGGTGAGGAAACTGAGTCTCAGAGCAGAAAAGTAACCGGTCCAGGGGAGAGCCGCTTCCCCAGGGCCGACTGTCGGACCCCTGCCCCTCACGGAGAGGCCACGCCACATTGGTCTGGAAAGCAGAGGTTCTCCATGCCTGGCCACCCATCGGAAGTGCTGAGTGGCTTTTCCAGATACAGATTCCTGGGCCCCACCCTATATTCAATGAGCCGTTCCTCTTTTGAAAGGGGACTCAGGAATCTGTATTTTAACATGTGCCCACAGGGATTTGGGGGCAGTCAGGCTGGCATTAAGGAACTGCTGCCCTAATTCCCTTTATCTTGTCTGGTGGCTCAGTTGATCTTCACAACACAACACCCAAGGGCATGAGCAAAAGGTAGACTGGCCATCACTGTCCATTTTACAGATGAGGAAACTGAGGCTCAGAGAGAGGAATTCACTAGCTCAGAGTCCTGGAGCTGGGAAATGGGATGTAAGCCCCGGCCTGACTCTACGTATATGTTCCACACAATGGATGGGCTGGTATGTGGGGAAGGCCTTTCTGAGGGTGACAGGGAAGGAGGGACATTTCTGGATATTGGGGGCCACCTGGTAGCCTGTGATGGCCAACTGCCCTCCTCCCTGGGCCCTGGCTGTTGGGAGTACAGATGGCAGAATCTCTGTGGCCCATTTCTCTGCCAGGCATTTGGAGGCTGAAGCTGGTGTGGAGCTCTGGTGGGATTATTGGCTTTACCTGCAGTCCACTGGGAGGACCCCCCCCACCTCAGATGATCCCAAAGATCCAGCCCAATAAAATGGAGGTGAGAAATGGGCCCTAATTGGGCCACTGCTTCCTCTCTCCCTTACCGGCTACTGGAACTCTGACAGCGCTTTCTCTCTTCCTCTTTTCAGTTTCTTGCTTCTTGGCTTTTATTAGCAAATTTCAGGGGAATAGGTTTGCTGGGGAAATGATAAAAGTGATTGTAATCAGAGAACTTCGAGCCGTCTATCATTGAAGATATGGGTGTCCGAGGAGTCTCTACCTGCCTTCCTGGCCTTCATAGCTGGAAGGAGACAGTTGCTTGGGGACGTGGGGTTGGGGTCACAGGCTGGACTGGCAGGAGGCCCTGCAGGCCTGGGAATGTCTCCTGTGTCCCCCCAAACCTCAGAGGGGGTCATCCGCCACCACTCCCTCTGTCTCAGGTCTGGGGGCCAAGACATGCCTCCTGGTCTCTTCCCCAGGACGAGGAGCCCCATGATGGCAGCTCTTTTGTCCCCTGTCTTCTAACAGAGCTCTTGTCTCCCCTCAGGCTCCTAAGGATCTGTTCACAGTTATTTTGTTTTATTTTATTTTATTTTATTTTAGTATAGTTTAGTTTTTGTAACAGCTTTTTTGAGATATATACCATACAATTTACCCATTTAAAGGGTATAATTCAATGGTGCAACTGAATGGTATTCACCAAGTTGTGCAACCATCACCTTGTTAATTTTCAAATATTTTCATCTTCTTTAAAGAAAGCCCATTATCCTTTAGCTGTCACCCTCCAACCCACCATCCTTCCCAGCCCTAGGTAACCACTAACCTACGTTCTGTCTTTATAGAGTTTCCTGTTGTGGGCATTTCATATAAATGGAATCATACAATACATGGTCTTTGGTGACAGGCTTTGTTACTTAGCATAATGTTTGCAAGTTGTGGCATGTGTCAGTACTTCATTCCTTTCTATGGCTAAATAATATTCCATCAGTTTTGATAACTGGTTAAATATGCCATCATTTATTTTATCTTATAAGCATTTTTTTCTTCTTGTTCCTCCAAAGATTTACCAATCACAAAATGCAAAGAATACTGTCAGATTAAAAACAAAAGTAAGAGAGTATATCTGAGAATTTTTCATCATAAGAATATTGCAGAAATGGGAAAAATAATTGCACCAGGAATTCCATGGCAGCTTGCTTTGTAATTGTCAAAATGAGAAATAACCTAAATGCACAGAAATAGGGATCTGGCTAAATAAATGATGATAATCCATATGTCATGTGGATTTATAGTCATTGACATGAAAAGCTATCCATGACATGTAGTTGAGTCGATTATACAACCCCATTTTTATAAAATTATATTTTCATTTCATGACCATCTGGGAGAATGTTCACCGAAATGTTCACATGAACATCATCTCTGAAGGGCAGAATTTGAAGTGGTATGTATGTCTTTTTGTTTTGGGGGGAAGAAGAGTAAGGAAATTGGAACTAGGAGTAAATAAATGTAGTGACATAAGATACACACAAGGGAATGTTTGTTCCCCCAAATGTATACTGGGGAGTCCTCTGCATTTGTGGGAAGGCCCTCTACATTGTCCCCTCTCAGTGAGCCCTAGAAAACTGATAGGGCTGGATGATCAAATTTATACATGGCTCTGAGCTCCCCGGCAGCCAAAGCAAAGAGGGCAAGGAGCACCTACAACTTATTTATAGAGGAGGATCCTATTCCTGAGAGAGGCTGAGAGAGCCGTTCCTCCTGGGTCTTAGGGAGAGGCTCCTTCCTGCTGTGATGAACAGCATCCTCCATGCATCTTCTCGGTACACACGAGAGTGAGACTCCTAAACGTGGGCCATGAGGGCAGTGATGTGAGCTTATGAGGGGAGAAACAAGGCAGGGCAGGGGAATTGCTCTCCACTGTCAGCGCCTGGTGTTTGGGTGTGTGCCTGTGGGGGCTCGGCAGGCTGCCCTGCCGAATTTCTGCTTATCCTCATGGGTCTCATCATGTCCACTCTGCAGCCGAGGAGGCCGAGAGGAGACATCAGTTGTCTGAGCTCGTGGAGCTGAATGAGCAGAGCAGGAAAGCCTTCCTAGGGCTTGCTGTCCCAGAGCCAGGGCTCTTGGGACCCTACACCCAGCCTCACAAGGTGGAGCCCTGGTCCCAAGCAGCCCTGTCCCTGAGGCCCTGGCGTGCTCTCTGTTCTTTGAGGCCAGCCAGTCTTCTCCACTCACTGCATCCTTACTGCTGCGTGACCTTGGACAAGTTACTTAAACTCTCTGGGCCTCAGCTTTCTCATGGGGATAACAGTAGTTCCTCCACCATCGCTTCTGGTGAGAAGGAAATGAGTTAATAAACAGGTAAGGTGCCGAGGGCCATGCCTGGTCCACAGGAAACACTCTCTGTCTTCCTGAGTCTGGTTTAGTCCCCTCCCACTAATCCTCTTCTTTGCATTGATTGGATTTTTCTAAAATGCACCTCTGAGGGCGCCATTTCCCTTTTCCTTCATGGAAGTCCACTCTCATCAGCAGGATGTCTGTGCCCCGGGGTCCAGCTGGCATTCCCAATGTCCTCTCTCCCCAGTCCTCCCCTCACCTTCTCTGCTCCATCCTCCATCAGTTTCCACAACTAAGCTCCTCCCTTTCTCACCTGTGCCCTCTGCTTGGCTCTCTCTCCTTCCTCGCTTCACTCAGACAATGCCTCCTTACGTTTTGGGTTATGGCTTAGATACCTCCTCCTCCAGGAAGGCTTCCCTGATCCTCCTGGCCCTCCACTGCACCCCCCCACCCTCCCCCTTCCTGGCACGGGCGTTGTCTGCTTCCTTCAGCATCTCCCTTCACCTGGAGTTTGGAGGGCTGTTACCCTCAGCTTGTTCATGATTCACAGAGTGTTTGTCTTACGGGCCAGTTGAATATTTGATGAATGGCTGGAGAAAAAGTAGGACTTGGCAGGAGGAGGCCAAGCCAGGTTGATGGACTCACATGAATGAACAAAGGCCTGGCATGTTCGGGCTCAGAATAAGAGCTGACTGCTGTGCACATGTGCTGACGAATCTGTGTCATGGGCCTGACCATCAACACCATTTGACGGTTGAGTAAACTGAGGTACGGAGTAGCTATCTCATCTCCCCAAGGTCACCAGCTAGTGAGAGGTGAGCTGGGACTCACACCCCTGGTGTCTGACTCCAGATCATGGACACCAACCACTGTGCTCTGTCTGCTCCCAGGCTTCTAGTGGAGAGACGGATGGGCCGTCCTAGAAATCAAGATGAGAGGAGGACATTGGGGTCAGATTAGCATTTTAGTAAGTTTACTTGGGTGCCTGTGGTATAGATAATGGACCCACAACTGAACTCCCAACTGTACACTTCCTGCTGCGTGCATGGATTCCAACACGGACGCCCTCAGGTGGGCAAATTAACCCACACATTTGAATGTCAAGCAGAGTGTACCATGAAGAGATGTACAAAATCACCCCAAAACATTGGAAGGCAAACACACAGTATACCCCAACACAGACATGCACAGAGTCATGAACACGGGCAGAAAAACGTGTACACACACACACACACACACACACACGCACCCTGCCCAGAAATTTGCAAATGGAAGGAAAACCCTCAGGAGTGAAGTCTAAAGGGTCTAGGAGGTGGATGAAACAGGGAAGCTGTGTCTGGGATGTCCCATTACTGTCCCCCAAGTCGCCTGTCAAATCAGCGGTTGCTCCCTGGTGGCATGGCCACTGACCCTGAGTCAGAGGACTGTTTCTCAGATGATAATCTGACCACTTGACTTCCTGTTTGGAACTTGGCAGAGGCTCCTACTGTGCTCACACTTGGACTCTTTGTATGATTTGGCCCCTCCCGCCGTCATGCCTTTCCCCCCAAGTCTCGGCCCGGCCACACTGGACTCTTAAGATTCCTCCAGTAGCACTTCCCTGCCCACACTCACGATCCTTCTGGCCAGTTCACACTGGTCTTCCAGGTCTCAATTCAGATGCCACCTCTTCCAGGAAGCCTTCCCTGACTTCCAAGCCTGGGTCAAGGACCCTACTCTGTACTTACCTCTATCCTAGTCCTCATCAAGCTGAACTGTCATCCTCATGGCTCTGTCTCCTTCACTAGCCAAAGGCTCTTTGAGGGCATCTGGGTGTCTCTGGCATCTGACACAGAGTTGGGCCTCAGGGTTCCAGGCTCGACCCTGCCCCTCACTGGCTCCTATGGTCGCTTTCCATCATTCGGAACTAGCATGTGAGACAAAACCTCTGTGTGATGCGGGACAAAGCATGGCACAAACCTCCGTAACGTAAAGTAAGCCTGGTACTTTCTTAACACTTTCCAAAGCTCTTCCGTTACCTCATTACATCTCAGTGCCTATCCTAGGAGCTACACGAGACTGGAGTCATTGCCTCCACTTTACACCTGAGAAAGCTGAGGCTCAGAGAGGGGAAGTGGCTTCCATGCGTGCAGACCCAGGTCTCTGGCCACCTTCTGCTGTAGGAGCTGGCGTGATCAGGGAAGGCTTGGCGACGAGGAAGCCCTTCCGCTGGCCTCCCAAGTCTGGGTGAGGCGTGGACACAGGGAGGCTAGGGGGAGGCCTTTGGGAGGAGGGACAGCCCGGGCAGAGGCATGGCGTGGGAAACTGCCGGATGCGGGGATACGCCTACACTCCTGGCCTCGCTGAGCCTGGGTGAGGAAGCTGGAGAGGTAGGTCAGGGCTAGATCCTGGGAAGCCTTGCCAGCCTGACCGAGGACTGAACGTCATCCCGTAAGAGACTTCACTCCAGAGCAGGATGAATCCAGGGTTTGGGAGGCTACTGAGAAGTCTGTAGCCGCACCCCAGCTAGGCCGGTGGGTGACAACAGCTGGAGCGGAGGGCACGCCCCCTCCCTTTGTCTTTTGTCCGACCCTGGCGGGGGTTCCCCGTTTGCCCTGTTGTCTCTGCCTCAGAGGTGGCAGCTGGTGAATGGCCCTCCTTGAGAACATTCTGGGCTGCCGCCGGAGGGCCTGGTTGGGACGGTGGGGGGAGGGGTGGGAGGGCGGGGGGAGAGGGATTCTCGAGGTGGGAGGAGTCGCTGCCGCCTCTGACTTCCACAGGGGGTCAGTGTAGCATTAAAGTTCCTCCGGACAGCTCTGCTCGGCACACATACCCTGATGGAGGCCCTTGGGTTCAGGAATCTGGGTCAGCTAGTTATATTTGGAACCCCTGGTGGGCAGGCACAAGGCAAGGTGGGCTTGGGGGATGCAGAGCCACTTGAGAATCAGTTTTGTTTGTTTGTTTTCTTTTTTGTGTTGATCTGAAGAGTTTCAGAAGGAACTTCCTGAGAGAGCCGCATTTCTGTGACATGGAGAGGACCACGCCCTTCCCTACCCCCTACCCGATGTCCCTGGTGGGTTGGTGGAGACCCCTTCTGTCTCTGCTTTCACCTGGTAAGGTGGGGTCCACCTAAAGGGCAGTTCTATGCAAATGACAGATTCCAGAGCCCTAGGGAATCTCAGAGATGACCTAGATCTCCCATGACCCTGCACATTTGACAGCTTTCTGCTTGGTTGTTCAGAAAGTTGAGAAACTGAGACCAGAGAGGCGCCCAGATTTGCAGGGAGTTAGTGGCAGGGCCAGGATAGAATCTCGGTCTCCTAACCTCCACCTGCCTCCGATTTCCGTGGAACCAGCCGGGATGTGATGTCACCTGCAAAGAAGGCTCGTGTTTACATCACCAGCTGTCAGTTACGTAGAGCTTCTCGGCCACTCTCTCAGCTGGTGCTCAGTGAACTTGCAAGTGGGGGGGGCACTGCCCCCTCCATCTCACAGATGAGGAGTCTGAGAAAGAAAGAAAGGTTGAGAGGCTCCCTCAACCCGTAGGTGGAGGTCAGTTTCCCCGATCTCGAGCTTGGATCCTTCTGTGTGCCAGTGCTCCACAAACTCTTGGGGAACGTCTTTGAAATATCGGTCCCTAAGCCCCGCCCCCCCACCAAGGATTCTGATTCACTAGGTTTGGGGTAGGGCCTGGGGGTCCATCCTCTAGACAGACTCCTCAAAGAATTCTGAAGCAGGTCATTGGCAGATCATACCTGGGGTTCACCCAGACAAGTTCTAGTGCCTCTCAGACTTTAATGTGTACCCAGATCAACCAGGCGTTGTGCTCAATGCCTGTTCAGATTCAGTAGATCCGAGGCGGGGGCCCAAGAATCTGTATTATGTCTAACAAGCTCCCTGGTGATGCCGACCACGCTCTGAGAACCAAGGTGGTTGAGACCACACTCTCTCTCATCCCCCGGGCACATGCTAGGGCAGATAAGTTGCAAAGCTAATAAGCATCCACTCTGCTGTCCCCTGATGTTTCATGGTGTCACATCACTTTTTGAATTTCTTCTGACTCTCGAATCTAATCACTCACCCCCTCCTCTCTATTCCCTACATCAGGGATGAGGGAGTCCCAAAAGTAGAAGAAAGAAAAGGCAGAACTCTCGCCAGACTCCACGGCTTAGAGGAATCCACAGAGCTACTGGTGTTGGCAAAATCTCCCCTTGATGTCCCGAGAGCTTGAGAGGCATAGGAACCTTTGAATGCTTGGGGAAACTTAGGTGGCCCTAAGTTCCCAAGGGCACCTTTCCTCTGTCTCTTTTCCACACCTTCCCAATATTATTTCTACCTCCCTTCCTGAATCCTGTTATGTTAATAGTTCCCTAAGTATTTTTAATTGGATTTTCCAAGCAAAAGAAAGTTTCCAAAGTTAATTAAAAGTTGCCTCGCTGTAATTGTATAAAAGCAGCTTTTGCTTCTGAAAATTAAATTCTTATAATTAGGCTCCTCTATCTGTTTAAAGAGTTCGGTGGAATGTTTTTGTTCATTTATTATGAAGAAATCTTGGGAGGGACGCTGCTCCCACAGCCAGGCATCGGTCCATCTGACACTGTGTCATGGGTGCAAGTTTTTGCCCCCTGTGATGATTTCGTGCCTCTGGGAAAGAAAGATCAAATCCTGTGTGAGTTAGGTTGTTGCGATAAATGCAGGATCGAGCTGGTCCCCCGATCCTGGCGCACTTTGCAAGACAGGTCGCATCCTGGATCGCTTATATGAGTGGCTCCTCCCTGTTGGTCCTTCATTTGCATCGGGACTGGCCATGTGACTTTCTCTGTCCAATAAGTGGAGGAGAAGTGATGTGTGTGACTTCAAGGAAGAAGCTTCAGGAGCCGCACGCGGTTTGCCATGATCATCTCCCGTGTCTCTGCCATTATGACTGACAGTGTCCCAGACAGACAGAGGCTGCCCTGCCACAGCCTCTGGAGGAAAGCACAGTGAGCAGGGACGCAGCTGACTGTGGTGCCTCCCAAGTTTTGTCTGTTACTGACCCCTTCACCAGGGCAACGCCCGTCTCAGTCTGATGACTCGGCTCAGCTGTCCCTTTTTATAAACTTAACACTAACAAGGCAGGATTAGTTGTCCTGCCTATGAACTCCCACAGCTGCCTGGGCTTTCTGATCTACAGACACCTATGCAGCCGTGTCTAACTGAATAAATGCCAGGGTCCCCTTAAAACTGAATCCGTTGAAAGTAGACACTGGGTCTAACATCTGTGTACCTATAACCCAATATAACGGCACACCCATACTTATTGAGCGAACAGCTAAGCTTTGGGGGGTCAGACAGATCTGGATCCACATCCCAGTTCCACTGCTTGCTCTTCAAGGGATGATGGACAGCTCATTTCACCTTTAGGCTTTAGTTTTTTCATCTTTAGGATGAGTCTGATAATAAAGCCTACTGTTGACTCCTGGTCCACGCCCCACCTCTGGATGGGCCCTACCTTCCAGGAAGATGCTAAGGACAAGGAAATAACGTAAGCTGTGGGCTTCCCCACCTCCTCCTTACGTGGAGCCCCAGGATGGTGAACACCTGCTTTTCTCCATACTTGACTGAGGAAATCTGCGCTTTGCTCTGGGCAGCGATGCAGATGAGTCAACCTGGTTACGCGGCTTGGATATACAGCTACGTGATTTACTGCTCAACACAGAATCTGGCTAGATCGAGGAGGAGAAACAACAGGTCGACAAGACTTGGACGGTAAAACTCTCCTTAGGCTGGAGGCTCACGCTGGCCATACGTCAAGAGTCTTTCCTCATGTATCTTTTATGGTCTGGGGCACAGCCCCTTCCAAACTTCTCTTCGGATCTTTCCTTAGGGTTGTGCTAATTATAACATGTGTGGTTCCCCCTGTGGGAAGCAGAATAAGGGCTTCCCCCAAAGGTACCTGTCTTAATCCCAGAACCTGAATATGTTGTGTCACATGGCACAGAGGAATTAAGATCGCAGATGGGATGAACATCGTTACTCACGTGACCTTAAAAGAGGAAGATTATTCAGATGGTCCGAACAGAATCACAGGGTCCTAAAAAGTGGAAGAGGGAGAGGCACGAGAGAAGTCAGAGTTAGGAAGAGAGAGAGATGTAAAGATGCTGTTCTGTTGGCTTTGATGATGGAGGGAAGCGCCGCGAGCCAAGGATGCAGGTTGGCCTCTGGGAGCTGGAAAAGGCAAGGAAACAAAACAGATTCTCTCCTACAGCCTCTAGAAGGAACGCTTCCCGGCAAACACGTTGGTTTTAGCCTAGTGAAACCCATTTCAGACAGCTGACATCCAGAACTGCAAGATAATAAATACATCTGTGTGGTTTTAAGCCACTAAATTCACGGTAATTTGTTAAAGAGGTGAAAGGAAACAAATACCCCCCCCCCCACATTTACTGTTTCTTCATTTCTAAATGTCCTTCTCCTTATTGTAATATCCTTAGTATAAAGTGGTTTTCTATTTTCAGGGCACCAGGAAGTGAAATATTAGTGGGTGGCTTTGATGGAGATTTTTGTCTTTCCCAAGTGGGCTTCCCTCTTGAGATTAAAAAAAAAAAAAAAAAAAAAAGGAACCATTCCGCAGTTCTGCCTGTTTTTTCTCCTGGTTTCATCTCTCTACCTCAACAAGATCTGAGTGGTCTGCAGAGTTTCTCCTGAATTTACCAACTACTGTTTTGGTGTTTTTCTAGCTACCCTGATACTTTCTCATCCTCCTAGACCATAGATTCCCTCTGATCAATAATTTACATTTAATATTATCCCACTTTCCCCAAGTGACTTTTACATTTTTTATCTCCCTGTTGAAAGGAACCCATTTGTGATTTTCCTCATTTCCTTCCTTCTTTCTTCCCTCCCTCCCTCCCTCCCTCCTTCCCTTCCTCTCTCTTTCTTTTTCTTTCTTTCTTTCCTTCCTTCCTTCCTTCCTTCCTCCCTCCCTCCCTCCCTTCCTTCTTATTACTTTGCTACTATTATGGATGAATAACGATGCTCTGAAATATTATAATTCTGTGTTTTAAGCAACAGAAAATACCAACTACCCCAATACCCAACACCAGCTCGCTCTTTGCCAGGCCCAAGAGCAGCATTCTCTGGCCACTGTGAACAGCCCTGACCTACTTTATCTCACTGTTCCAGGCGTTGCTTTCCCTCAGTGTATTTTAAACCATTGTGTCATGTCCTCTAAATTTAAACTTTCTCACCACTCTGTTACCCAAAGTCTGACAAACTTTTGTTCCTGTTTCATTTCATTGCCCTCTGGAGGACCAAGAGTAAAGTTCTGACTGAAACAATCCAAAAAAGTCTGTATTCTGGTGGGGAGGAGAGACCACCTGCACTGGCTCCTTTAATTTTAATTTCAATTCTTCTTGTACTAAACACCCCCTATACTGCATAGTTTCACAAATATTACATTCCAGTGGTGGGGAGCAGAGGATGGGGGCAATTTGCCCCCATGTTGAAGTTCAGATGTGGACACACGCTTTCAGTATCACAGGTAGACTCTCTGAATACATAAGAAAGATGAAAATCAAAGGCTGAAGATAGACAAATACAGATGTTGAGGGTTTTGTTTAAAATCCTCTCCTAGTTTTCTCTACTGGAACTCCAAACCTTAATTTTTTTTTTGGAGAGTTGGAAAAGAATTAAAGCATAAATAAGAATAAAAAGAATAAAGAATAAAATAAAGAATAAAAAAGAATAAAGAATAAAAGCATTAAAGACTTTTAATGCTTTAACGAGACAGAAATTGACACTCTCTAATAACTAATGTTATCTGTATATCATGAGCGTATTGCAAATGTACGGGCAGTTGAACAATGAAATCAATCAAGAACCCCCAAACATTTTCCAGTCAGTTCAGCTCCACAGATATCTATAAGGGTTTCTTAGGTTTTCTTCCTCTCTATTCCCAACTTAAAAAAAACTGTGGTAAAATATGTACAACAATAAAAGTTGACCTTTAAATCATTTTTTAGTGTACAATTCAATGGCATTAATTACATTCACAGTGTTATGCCGCCAACACCCTGAACAAAACACTGTACCATTAAGTAATATCTCCCCATTCCCCCTCCTCCTGCCTACCTCTAATTTACTTTCTGTCTCTATGAAGTTGCCTATTCTAGAGATTTCACATAAGTAGAATCATACAATATTTGTACTTTTTATGGCTGAATAATATTCCCTTATGTGTATACCACGTTTTGCTTATCCATTCATCTGTTGATGGACGCTGGTGTTGTTTCCACCTTTTGGTTATTATGATAATGCTGCAATCAACATTGTGTATAAGTGCCTGAGTCTCTATTTTCAATTCTTTTGGCTACATACCTAAGAGTGGAACTACTGGGTGACATGGTCATTCTACGATTAACTTTTTGAGGAACCACCAAACTGTTTTCCACAGCGGCTGCATCATTTACATTCCTTCCAGCCATGTACAAGGTGGAAGAAGCCACAGCTGTCCATCTATTTCTTTTCCCACTATCTTTTCTTTTACTAGAGCCATTGTTAAACTCTATTCACCCTCACCTTCCCATTTCTTAGAGGCCCTCAGGTATGTACTTTTAAAATCAGGGTTCTCTGTTCTCATTTTTACCCAAATTATTCATCAAGATTGGCCCAAAACATGAAAACATACGATCTCTCACCTGAAAAGAGCAACATCCCTGATGTCATGAAGCTCCCACACTATTGACTGAGCTGGGCTCCCCATGAACCAGCCATAAAATATCCAGAAACAACTGGATTACGGCACATTTCAGTCCAATTCCATTTTCATTTTAGATATCCCCAAAGACCAAATAATTCCTAGATATTTTTGGCCTATTCCCAGGTTTTTAAAATTCCAACATAAGAGCACAAAGATACAACAAGTAATAGTTATAGATGATTTTAGTGCAAACACTCCAAATTTTAGCATGAATTAACACATGGCAGGTCTATCCCCACGATTTTATATTCTAAGGTACTTGCAAAACCACCACAGAGATAAAACACAGAGTCACCTTTGAAAAGAATTCAGACTCACGCGAAACAAATAAAAAAAAAACACAATCGACCTCAAAGAGATTTCTCTTCCTTCCACTTAGAAGGATTCCTTCAATCTTGTGTGAGATTCAGTGCATCAATGTGTGGAAAGCACATGGTACAGGCAGGCACACAATATATGTTAGTTAATAAAGAATATCTGCATGTGTCATTTAAGACTGAGCCCAAACACAGAAGGGGAAACTATGGAGCAGAAAGGATGTGTTTAGCTAAAACTCAAAGCTGGTAAGTGGCTGGGACTGGATGTGACTTAGGTCCCCCAGCCTCCAGTCCTGAGCTCTCTCTATTTTACTGGCTCCCTACCTCCACCATCAAGCGCTTATTCAGCACTTGCCGTATGCAAGACACTGCAGTGAGTACGGATGTCTAGATGTAATCCCAGACCAGCCAGGGATACAGATCATGTAGTCAAGCAAGGATTGACCATGTGCTGAGTTAGAAACACAGGACTTAGTGTCGGAGAGTTAAATTTGGGGAGGTCATGGTGGGGGTGATAAGTGGAACTTGTCAGATAGAACTAGGTTCTAATTCTGGCTCTTTCACCCTGGCTGTATGATTCTAGCTATTTAGCTTCCCTGATTCTCAATTTCCTCACAAGACGGTTGAGGTGTCGTCTGTCAGGAGCAGGTATTTTGTGACTGTCGGTTCTCCTTCTACCTCAAGTGATGGATGTTGTCCAGGAGCCCAGGGTGAAGTAACACCATAGTCATGCCCATGGCTTAAGGGATGGTGTTTATGTTTCCAAGATGGCGGGTGATGCTGTTTGTGCTGTGAATGTCTCTGGTATGGTCTTGACAGTGAGTAAGTATGATGCATAGTCTTCAAAACCTGTGCTTGTCTGAGTCATTTCCAGAACATTTGTTCTTTGGTCTTCTAGAGACAGAGACCTGAGATAATTGGGTCTCAGGGTCAAATGAATTGTTTCTAACGATGCCATCACCTTCCTATTAAATGCCTTCTTTCTTTTCTTCATTCCTCCGTCTCTTCCTTTCATTGACTTTAGTTGAGCACCTCTTTTGTTTCAGACCCTAGGCTGGTTAATGGGGTTCCATGATGGAATGAGACCTTGCCCTTGCTCTCCCAGTCCTGAGTGGGACACAGCTAAAGAGGCAGACACTTACAATGCACCCTGGGAAGTATTGGGGTTGAGGAAATCCACAACTCTATGGAGATGGTTGAGGCTTGAGGGAGGTGTCACAGAGGCTCCTGAGAAGAGGTGGGGTCCAGGCTGCAGCCGCCAGGAGGCATAATACAACCTCTCAGTGTTCCTCAATTTAGCTGCCCCGTTTTTCTGAATCCTCATTCTCAGGCCAAGTCTGGGAAGTAGCTCTCAGCCAGCGGCATTTACAGACCCCCCAGCAAGCACTGGCAGGGGAACAAAGGAATAAACTTCACACCTGGCCTGTCTCAGACAGGCCAGGTCAGACGTTTGGCAGTTGCTTCTTTGGACTGACACTCTGCTTGGAGCATTGGTGTCATTTACATTCTCCTGAAGTGGGGGCCATTTTCATCTTTCTCTCTTTGGCAAAGTTGACTTAATCTTATGTCATACTTAGGAAAACTCAGGGTCCCATCAGCCCCCAAAGTCCCGTCTTCTTCTGGGTAAAGAGACGAAGAGACCTCAAAGCTTGGCTGGGAGGGAGAGGGGGGAATGGCAATCTTATGAGTTGCCTATCTTTATAGTCTTTTTTTTTTTAGCTTTAAAATAATAATTTAGGTGAAATTCACATAGCATATAATTAACCATTTGAACTGTATGATTCAGTGGCATTTAGTGCAGTCACAATGCTGTGCAGCCACCAGCTCTCTCTAGTTTCAAAACGTTTCAAAAGAAAACCCTGTACCCATTAAGTATTCACTCCCCATTTCCCCCTTCCCCTGGCCCCTGGCAACCACTAATCTGCTTTCTGTCTCCATGGATTTGTCTATTCTAGATAGGCCATATAAAAGGAATCATATAATGTATGGCTTACAGCTAAATTGTGTCCCTCAAAATTTGTATGTTGAAGTCCTAACACCCAGTACGTTAGAATGTGACTGTATTTGGAGATAGGGTTTTTAAAGAGGAAATTAAATTAAATTGAGGTTATTAGGGTAGGCCCTACTCCAATATGATTGGTGCCCTTATAAGAAGAGGAGAATAGGACACAGGCACATACAGATAGAAGACTATGTGAAGACACAGGAGAGCATGACCATCTACAGGCCAAGGAGAGAGGCCTTGGAAGGAACAAACCCTGTCACACCTTGATCCCAAACTTCTAACCCCCAGAACTGGGAGAAAATAAATTTCTATTGTTTAAGCCACCCAGGTTGTGCTGTTTTGTTACAGTGAACTAATACAGTGACCGCTTTAAAAAAAATAGACTTTATTTTTTAGTGCAGTTTTAGGATCACAGCAAAATTAAGCAGAAGGTCCAGAGATTTCCATGTATCCCTGATCCCCCATATGTACATATGCGGAGCTTCCCTTGCTATCACCATCTTGCAGTGGGCTTTTGTGGCTGGCTTCTTCCACTTAGCACAATGTTTTCAAGATTCATCCACCTTGTAGCAGGTATCATTACTTCATTCCTTTTTATGACTGCATATTATTCCATTGTATGGATATACCACAACTTATTTATCCATTCATCTGTTAATGGACATTTGTGTTATTTCCTTCTTTTGGCTATTGTGAATGACGCTGCTGTGAGCATTCATGTACATGTTTCTGTGTGCCCATATGTTTCCATTTCTCTTGGATATATATCTATGAGTGGAATTGCTAGGTCATATGGTAACTCTATGTTTAACTCTTTGAGGTGATTATAGCCTTTTTCTGTGATGACAATTATTTGTGGTGTACCTATTGCCTCCCCAGACCTGGTATAGTGTCGTAGTGAAGAGTATGACTCTGGTAATGAGCTGCCGGCTTCATATCCTGCCCTCATGCTTTACCAGTTGGGAGACCCTGGGCGATTTATTTAACTCTGTTGCTCATTTTCCTGAGGTGGGTTTTGTAAGATGTTGTGCAGATTAAATGAAAATGGGTGCAAAGAACTTTACACGAGTCATTATGCTCTCACTGCTTCAAAATCCCTGCAGGAATCCTCATGCACACAGTAACGGCTCACCTTATTGGCTATTCTTTATTCTTGTAGTTCACTTTGAGGAGCTGGACACGTGAGATAGCATTTTAAAGGAGAGAATGGGGTGAGTAAAGGTATAGTGTAGGAACGCATAGGGAAGGGGTACTTGGCTGGAGTGAGGTGTGTGATGGAACGTAGCAAGAGTTAATTTTCAAAAGTAGGTGGGGCCAGACTTCATAGGCCTTGAGGACACCCTACTCTCAGCAGGGCCTTGAATGCCAACCCCAGTCTCAATCTTGAAGTTCCAGAGCACAGGGGCAGAGGTTATTGAGACTGGAATGAGACTAGGTAAGTGTGCATGCTCCTGCCTGATTGCACAGGAAGCCATTCGCAATTGCAGCTTTGCTCGTGGTATTTCGTGGGATGGGAGCTTGACAGTTATACTCCAAGTTTTAAAATTTGTGGGACAGAAGAGATCTGTTTAATGCAGAGTTCCTTAAAACCGATGCAGAAAAATGTGCCTTTAACATCATGATAATCTATGGAAAGGCCACTACACAAGCCCTTTGCCAAGTCTTGCAAAAATAATAAAATGGGAGAATTGCAAGCAAAAAAAAAAAAAAAAGACGAAAAAAAGACATCACGTTGTAAACCAGGGCTGGCATGAAAAAAAGGGATATAGTTGGCATAAGAGAAAATGTTTTTCTGAATTCTATAGAAGATAATTCAGGAATAAAGTTACTTGCCATGGCAGATATTTTTTAAGTCAGTTTTTCATAAAGCTAAATTTATTCAACTTACATGATTACCCTTTGTCATGAAATTAAGACTCTCCAAGTGTACACAATATATATATTTAACAATATATAATATATATTATACGTCAAAATATATATTTAATGTATTAGAAATATAAAATCATTGGCATATATATTATTTACTATTCTAATAATTAAATGTTGTTGAATAAAAATAATACATGCATGTGCTTTAAAAACGAAACGATCTGATTGAAAAAGAAAATAATTGAAAAGGAAAAGCAATAGGGCTCCCAGAATTACACTCACCAGAGGCAATCACTTTTCATCCTCGCTGAGATGGTTTGTTTTTTTTTGCGGTACGCGGGCCTCTCACTGTTGTGGCCTCTCCCGCTGCGGAGCACAGGCTCCGGACGCGCAGGCCCAGCGGCCATGGCTCACGGGCCCAGCCGCTCCGCGGCATGTGGGATCTTCCCGGACCGGGGCACGAACCCGCGTCCCCTGCATCGGCAGGCGGACTCTCAACCACTGCGCCACCAGGGAAGCCCACTGAGATGGTTTTTAATATTGACAAATCTGGTTCATGTTGGGGGCAAGTGTCTCCTAGAATTTGTATTTATTGTATTTAAACGGTATGTCAAACTTTTACTGTTTTTTTCTACCAATGCCCTGTTTTAGGTCCAGCCAGCGCTTCCCAGGCAGGTGATGTGGAGGCTGGCAGGGGATTTCTAGGAGGAGGAAACGGCATCAGGCCTAACATCTTCCTTGTAGCACAAAATGCCACTGTACATAACTTCCTCTAAATTAAGAAAAGATACCTCCAGACCAACAGAGTTATTGTCTGAGGTAAGCCCTGGTCCTGGCTACAACATTCCCGAGTGTCTACCGTCTCTCTGTCACTGGAGTCAGGTGGAAAGAGCACAGGGTTTCAGTAAGAAGGCCTGAGACACATGTGATACTTTACAGTAAGACCCTTCGCGATTTTGCAGCTGAACCCCAGCCAATACAAACATCTCCCCAATTCCCGTATTCCAACATGGTAAACTGAGACCCAGAGGAGGCCAGGGACTGAGCCAAGTTCCCTGAGGTGGAGACCGATTTCCGATGGTACAGTGTTGGCACCTGGGCTCTCAGCTTCCCTCTTCCTGGTGTCCAGCACTTACACAGGCTGGCAGGGATGGGGTGGGCAGGCGGGAGGGGCTGGCAGCATCCAGATAAACGTCATGTCTGGCTCCTGAATGCTTTTAGCCACTTCACATGGGCACATGGACCTGAGACTGTGGCCACAGGGTTTGAGGTGGGATGCTGGGTAGAGCTCTCCGGATGTGGGGACGTGCGATGTGAGAATGGACACCCAGAGAAGACTTGGCATGTGGGTGGTTAAGCATTAGATTCTAAGGGTCAGCAGGGGCCTCAAGAGTTACCTCGTTCGAGCCCTTTCTTCAAGATTTGACTCTTCTCCATAGTACCAGCTCCGCAGGGATGTTCTGACTTCACTCCCAGGGACAGGGAGCTTACCACCGTCACCCCCAGGTCATATCTGCTGCCTGGCCCCGTGCGGCGTCCCGGCATTTGTACTTTCTCTCTTCTCCAGGTTGAGGCCTCCAGTTCTTGTCCCTCAAGGAACATAGATTCTGACTTTTGCTAGTGAATATTCCACGGGTCCCTGTCCCTCTGAAAGGCCAACATCTGGGGTGAAAATCCACCCTGCAGAAGAGCAGCCACGTGGCCCTGAAGGCACATGGGGTTCCCAGCTGCCAGGTTTCAGGGGCATGGAACCAGTGGCTCTGGCAGCCCGGCCCAGCCTCGCGAGCCCCCGACTACAGGCTGCTGGGCTGCAGGCGTGCCACTTCATTAGCGCCAGCAATCAGATGCCAGCCTGAGTGTGGCCTGATGCCAGGAGATGGAGGATAATAAGCCCTTTCTATCTCCCCCACTCCCTCTGGCCTCTCACGCCTGGACCCGAGAGCACGAACCTCGCTCTTCCCCTTCCCCTCGCAGACGGAGTTTCCAGCTCTTGTGAAATCACCGCTGTCAGGACTGGAAGGTGCTCGGGAGCTCGTATGCCTCCAGCATTCTTCCTGTGCCCTCGGCTTCAGGTGCCACCTCCAAGCTGGCCTCCCAGACTGTCACCTCCGGCCTAGGTGCCTCCTTAGGTGCTCCTGATCACAGATCATGGACACCCCCACTGGGGTGACTGTAGGCTCTCCCACTCAATATGTCCCCAACCCGATCAACTATCTCCACCCACAAGCCCATCCTCCTGAGTGAACCCTCACTTCAGTGCACACACCTGAGTCACCAACCCCCCCGCAGCCCCGGTCACCACAACAGCCCTCTGATGGCTCTTCCCTCCCCAACCCTCCCTGGTCTCTTCCCTCCTCATGCACACCAGCTTCCTGATTCTGAAATCAGCTCTGCCCACATCACCCCTGCTCACAACCCTTCACTGGCTCCCCATTGCCTTGTCATTAAGCTCTCCCTTCCTCTCCTGCCCGTCTTTTCAGCCTCATCCCAAACCTCTTTTTCTCTTGCATTTAACTCCCCAGTCGGATGAAACCATGTGTAATTCCCCCAAATACCCGTTCTCTTCCGTACCCTCTGGCTGTTCTCTCCAAAGAATGTCGGCCCCTGCTCTCTGACCTGAGCACACTTCTTAGGTATTGCTAACCTTCTGAAACCTCCCTCAACATGACAGATATTTACCATACCTCTTAGCCTACTTCCGTATCCTATACACACCATTCATTCATTAATTCAACTGACATTTGTTTTTTTCAACAAACATTTGTTGACCATCTGCTAGACATTTGATCTTTACCTTTATACAGCTTGCGATCTTGTGGGAGAGTTTGACATTTAACACACACACACACACACACACACACGCACTTATAAATTGTGATGTGTGCAACAAAGCAAATGAATAACGAAGACTAGAACATACTGGTAAATGGTTAGCTTAGGGAGTCATGGGAACCCTCACGGAGTAAGTGATGTTTGTGCTGAGAACTGAGTAGGCGTCCTCTCCTACTTCCCTAGGGAAAAAACAGAGAAAGAGCATTGCAGACAAAGCAAACAGCTTGTGCAAAGGCCCTGAGGCAGGAAGGAGTGTGGTGTGTCCAATAGAGTGAGGAATGTGAGAGTGGTTAGATCTCAGGGTGCAAGAGGGTAGGTAAGGTGAGACCAGCCTGGAAAGAAAGGCGGGGTCAGACCACGCAGGGAGACAGGAGGGTGTCTGGGACCAGGATGGTGCCTTGGATGGAGATGTGGGTGCAGGAGGGTTGTGGGAACTCTGCCGTTTGCCCAGATACCTTCAGCAAAGCCCGCCTCTCACACAATTGTGGGGCAGGGACGCTGGTCAGGGGGAGGGGAGAGGAAGTCAGGATGTGTCACTGCAGGTGAGGTGGAAAAGGGACAGTGCTTACAAGGTGTAAGCAGAATCACTGCAGCAGAAACACATGCTGGGAGCCAGAGCCTAAGTGGGAGAAATTTAAATTCCACATTCAGGAAGCTCGAAGGGAGGCTAGAAGTGACTTTGGGTTTTTGACCTCAAGGTGAGATGGGGGTTCAGACTTAGTGTCATTTGACTCTCAAAGCTGCAAGGTGATCCTGGCAGCCACCTGTGTGACCTTGACATCAAGGCAAATTCTCAGTAAATGTTTGCGGACGTGAATGGAACTTGAGCGGCTCCTTAGACCTGGGAACCCTCAGAAATGCCTTCATCCCAGGCCAAAAAGGGCTTTGGCGTTCTTCCACCATCTCCATCCTATTTGCTGCTCCAATTTCTACTCCTCCCATTAACCAGACGCTCTTCTCTTTTTCTGGCCACCCCTCTCTCCATTTGTGGCTTGCAAAAATTGTCTGGTGTTTTGCCTTTAAAAAATGCATTTAACCGTGACCCCCCTCTCCCCAGTAGCTCCTGCTCCTTAAATATGGGGGCCCTGAGCCGTGTGGGGAGAGGGCTGCGCCACACTCTGGGTCCAGCCTTCTCTAAGTCAGACCCCTTCCCCAGCTCTCAAGCACTGCGAGCAACCCTTGCAGCGTCAGCGATAACTGGTCCCTCCGAGCAGGAAACACACAGTTCAGCATTTAGCTCGAGGCTGCTAATGTGCCTGGACGTAACTGTTTAGAGAGTCCAGGACTGGAGCTGGGGGTGGGGATGGCACTGGGGCTGCCAGCCCAGGATTCAGACTGATTTGTTTGCTTTTGAGGACCTCAGCAGTGAAAGCGCGATGTGTCTTGTCCGGGAGTCTTTCCCGGAGCCCAGTGGGGACTGGAAGGACCCTGGAGGACAGGGTGAAGGGACAAAGTTCCCATCAGTTCCTGGACTCTCAGGAGGGCAGCAGGGGCGGTCATGGGTCATTGAGGAGGATGACCTGCGAGGCGAGAGGGAAGAAGCTTTCGTTTGCTCTCCTGGAAGGGGGCCGTCTCCCGGGCACGCCCTCCTGCAGCCTACTTCCCCATCTGTACGAAGGAGACAATGACGCCTGCCTGTCCCAGTCTAGTAAAGACTAGAAACAGACTCACAGACTTAGGGAACAAACTTACGGTTACCAGGAGGAAGGGAGGTGGGGAGGGATAGTTAGGGAGTTTGGGATTGACATGTACACACTGCTATGCTTAAAATAGATAACCAGCAAGGACCTTCTGTATAGCACAGGGAACTCTGCTCAATGTTATGTGGCAGTCTGGATGGGACGGGACTTTGGGGGAGAAAGGATACATTTATATGTATATGTATTTGTATATTTATATGTATATATATGTATATATATACATATATACATATATATACGTGTATATATATGTATACATGTATATATATGGTCTTGATCATCAGTAAAAATCATGGTTACCACTTACCAAATATCTACTACGTGTACTAATACTAGTACCTATACAATCGTACTAATTCTCACAACAGCCCTAGGAGGCATTTACCCATTTTGCTGATGAGGAAACTGGGGCTCAGAGAGGTGAAATGACTTGCCCAAGATCACACAGGGAGTCAGCAATGGGAATGGGGTTTGACCCAAGTCTGTCTGACTCCAAAGCCTGTGTGTGCTCTTAACCTCTGTGCTAAACTGCTCTTAACATTGACCACGTGAGCGTCTAGCTACAAGCCTTTCTTACCAGAAAAGGAAGTGGTTGAGAAGGCGAGGACCTCTCTGGGTGCCCTTTTGCCACTGACCAGACCATGTGTGCTGCTGCTAAAATTATCCAAACCCTGTCATAGGGGACATCGCTAGCCCCCTGACTCCCTCCTTCCCTCCAACCATTTGGTTCCTTCTCAGGTTACCTTTTGAGCTTCCACTCTTGAGGAAAGGGAGCAAAACCTCAGCTGCTCTCTCTTGATGCTTTACAGGAGATAGGGACCACGTAATGCTCCAGGGAACCCCCTCTGGGGAGTCTGCCTTGGAACCAGGGGAAACTGCACAGCCCTTCTCAAAGTCAAAGGACATCTAGTACAGGGTTCTCTGTCTGCAGGTAAAGAGATCTATGGAGCTAGTTTAAAAACACTGAGCTGGTTCAACCCTCTCCTTTTATGGAGACCGGTGGAGTCTGATGTACTTGTTCATCCTTGCCAAGTCCCTCGGTCAACCTAAGGGGGGAAATTCACTCTGTCATGGACGTGAACTCTGAAGAATGTCCAGTCAGGACTCACTCTACCCCCCCTAAAAAATCTAACATCTTGCTAGTGTCCTTGCCCCTGGGATGTCAGGTTATGGTGTGGGGAAGTCAGGGATGCCCGCTGGGTTGCTGGCTTGAGCAGCTGAGGCAGTGATGATGTCCTGGCCAAGACCAGGGTCATGGGAAGAAGTGGGGAGCCTGCTGAGCTCCTTTCTGGACAGATGGAGATGAGTTTGACACACAGATGGAGATGTCCTCAGGAAGGCTGGCTGTACAGGTCTGGAGCCCGGGAGAATGGTCTGTGCTGCAGGCAGAGACTCGGTATCTGTGACTCCAGTGGTTAGATGGGAAGCCCAGAAGGGGATGAACTTGCCTGATGACCACGACTATAATGAGGAGAAATGAGCCCTGGGCATTGAAGATGTACTCGGGGGTCATGGACCTCATGAAACGAAGCAAGGTAGGGAAATCCTGTGAGCTTGGAGCTTTCATGCCAGTGTCTCCACCACCGCTAGTGCAGGTTAGATTTCAGATTTGGCCTTTTTATTCACTTTGATGAACAGACAGTGGTAGCCCCTGAGCTCAACAGGGGCACACAGAGGCATCGAGCACGGGCCTGCCCTCAAAGAGCTCATGCTCTAGTGGGCAAGCCAGATGGTACCTTGTGTGAAGGGTGGGGACAGACAGCTTCACAGCAGCCCATCCAAAGGCATCACAGGCTGGAGAAAACAGCACCTGCAAATGCTTCAGTAAAGGGAAGACTTGCGAAGCATACTAACAATACTGCCTGTGGACAGGGAGGTCCCCCCTCTTGCCGCAAGATCAGATTGATAACAACTGGTTCCTTTATGGCACCTGATTTATCTGCCAAGTGGATAACTCCCCTGTGCCACCATGTTTCTATAGCCGTCACCCCCAATACAAAGACTAGACAAATGCCCTCTCTAGATTTCAGGTACCAGTAGGAGAATGAAATCATAACTCACTTTAGAAGCCAGTGGTACATATTTATACCCTGACTGGTGCAGGCCTGAAACAGCTCTTTGTGCGTTTTCTGGCCGTGGACGGGCATCAATCTCTCCAGCTTGTTAACACGGCTGCCACTCAAGCCAGATTTACCATGACTGATCGTGCAGAGACAGTTCATCCTAGGAACGTTTGCTTAATTTGCCCCATCCGAATTGTTCCCTGCAACGCTGATGACAGATCCTGCTCCGTAGATGACACTTCTTTTCCGTTGGAAAAAATCTTTCTGCCCCCGTCCCCACCCACTCTGGTGTTCTCTCCATCTTCTTCTTTAACGGAAGGAGTAAATGTCAAAACTATCTATAACTCTACAGAAAGGAAGTCAACATCTGAGGCCAAACAAAACTCATGTAAACTGTCCTTGGTCCACACGGAATTGGCCAGATTTAATGAACTGGGCTAATTTCTTTTAGGATATGTGGCTTGGAAAGTTTGGCTATATTGAAAAACAAAAAACAACAACCTGGTTTCATACTTTATATTCTCTCTGGGGACCATGTGTCCTCTCTTCACAGTTTCTCCTGCAGAGCTTTGAAAGTTCTTTCTATTCTCTTCTCAAACTGACTCCCAGTTCAGTTTAAGCACCTATGCTGTGCCAGATGTTGACATAGGGGCTTTTCATGCATTAGCTACTTTACCCAGGGGAGGTAAGCATCATTGTCCCCATCGAAGTTCAATCGTGTCAGAACTTGCCAGATGGATTGAACTCCCTTGGATCTCTCTGATGCCAAGTCCATGAGCATTCCTTATACCTTCCAGATTAAGTTCTAGATTTCCCAAAGGTCAAGGAAGCCTTTAAATTGTCTGCGTAGGGTGGAGGGATGTGCTGCAGACTCTACCCCAAGCCTTTAGGGATGTAAGAGATAAGTTAAGTTTACTGGGGTTTATGGCATGCCGAGTACTTTGGTCACTTCATTTCATCCTAACACCTGTCCTAAGTGGAATGTTCAACTTCTGGGCTGCCTCTCACTCAGCCCCTTGGGTTTAAATGCTACTGCTGCTACCTCAGGCCTATCTCCAAATATAGTCACATTCTGAGGTACTGGGGGTGGGTTAGGACTTTTGACACATGAATATTTGGGAGGACACAGTTCAGCCCATTACAACAATCAACAAAAAGAAAGCTTTAAATGGAAAGGTAGAAAGGTACTCTTTGTTCAGAATAAAGTTGGTAGGTCTCTTTAAATTTATTTATAAATTCAATATGATACCAATAAAAATAATAGCAGATAAGGACAACATTAGTCTAGGGTTCATATAAAAATACAAACCTATGAGAAAAGACAGGAAAAATCTGTAAAAGGGGAGTGGGGACTAACCCTATGAGATATTAGAACACATTGTAAAATGGTAATGATGAAAATAATATGACACTGAATATAGACAGAGGGTCCAGAAAAAGATTCGAGCATGTGGGAGGATTTAATGTTTAATAAGATGGCATTTTGATCAGTGTGGAAAAGACAGATTTGTAAAAAAATACAAACACATGGAGGCTAAACAATACACTACTTAATAACCAAGAGATCACTGAAGAAATCAAAGAGGAAATACAAGAAACATCTCAAATAAACAACCTAAACTTACACCTGAAGCAATTAAAGAAAGAAGAACAAAAGAACCCAAACTTAGCAGAAGGAAAGAAATCATAAAGATCAGATCAGAAATAAATGAAAAAGAACGGAAGGAAACAATAGCAAAGATCAATAAAACTAAAAGCTGTTTCTTTGAGAAGATAAACAAAATTGATAAACCATTAGCCAGACTCAAGAAAAAAACGGAGAAGACTCAAATCAATAGAATTAGAAATGAAAAAAGAGAAGTAACAACTGACACTGCAGAAATACAAAGGATCATGAGAGATTACTACAGGCAACTATATACCAATAAAATGGACAACCTGGAAGAAATGGACAAATTCTTAGAAAAGCACAACCTTCTGAGACTGAACCAGGAAGAAATAGAAAATATAAACAGACCAATCACAAGCACTGAAATTGAGACTGTGATTTAAAATCTTCTACTAAGCAAAAGCCCAGGACCACATGGCTTCACAGGCGAATTCTATCAAACATTTAGAGAAGAGCTAACACCTATCCTTCCCAAACTCTTCCAAAATACGGCAGAGGGAGGAACACTCTCAAACTCATTCTATGAGGCCACCGTAACCCTGATAACAAAACCAGACAAAGATGTCACAAAGAAAGAAAACTACAGGCCAATATCACTGATGAACAAAGAAGCAAAAATCCTCAACAAAATACTAGCAAACAGAATCCAACAGCACATTAAAAGGATCATACACCATGATCA
>NC_041222.1:5648639-5649036 GCF_002837175.3 Physeter macrocephalus
AGCCAACATCATTCTCAATGGTGAAAAACTGAAAGCATTTCCTCTAAGATCAGGAACAAGACAAGGTTGTCCACTCTCACCACTATTATTCAACATAGTTTTGGAAGTTTTAGCCACAGCAATCAGAGAAGAAAAAGAAATAAAAGGAATCTAAATTGGAAAGAGGAAGTAAAGCTGTCATTGTTTGCAGACGACATGATACTACTATACATAGAGAATCCTAAAGATGCTACCAGAAAACTACTACAGCTAATCAATGAATTTGGTAAAGTAGCAGGATAAAAAATTAATGCACAGAAATGTCTTGCATTCCTACACACTAACGATGAAAAATCTGAAAGAGAAATTAAGGAAACACTCCCATTTACCATTGCAACAAAAAGAATAAAATAGCTAG
>NC_041222.1:5650125-5665534 GCF_002837175.3 Physeter macrocephalus
CCACTACTGGGCATATACCCTGAGAAAACCATAATTCAAAAAGAGTCATGTACCACAATGTTCATTGCAGCTCTATTTACAATAGCCAGGACACGAAAGCAACCTAAGTGTCCATCGACAGATGAGTGGATAAAGAAGATGTGGCACATAGATACAATAGAATAATACTCAGCCATAAAAAGAAACAAAATTGAGTTATTTGTAGTGAGGCGGATGGCCTAGAGAATGTCATACAGAGTGAAGTGTCGGAGAGAGATAAACAAATACCATATGCTAACACATATATAGAGAATCTAAAAAAAAAAAAAAGGTTCTGAAGAGCCTAGGGGCAGGACAGGAATAAAGACGCAGACGTAGAGAATGGACTTGAGGACACGGGGAGGGGGAAGGGTAAGCTGGGACGAAGTGAGAGAGTGGCATGGACATATATACACTACCACATGTAAAATAGATAGCTAGTGGGAAGCAGCCGCATAGCACAGGGAGATCAGCTACGTGCTTTGTGACCACCTAGAGAGGAGGGCTCGGGAGGGTGAGAGGGAGATGCAAGAGAGAGGAGATATGGGGATGTATGTATATGTAGAGCTGATTCACTTTGTTATACAGCAGGAACTAACACACCATTGTAAAGCAATTATACTCCAATAAAGACGTTAAAACAAAAAAGAGGAATATTGGAGTGGCAAGCGTTCTTCTAAACATCACATAAAACCAAAAGAGATAGATAAATGCATTACATATAATTTAAAATATTTCTGTCTGGTGAGAATGACATAAATAAGCTAAAAGGCAAACACTGAACCGGTAAACATATTTGCAACAAATGACAGAGAGAACATTTTCTTATTAATGAAAGTTCTTAGAAATTCCAGTGGAAGAGCAAAAGAGAAAAATGGGCAAAGGGTATAACCAGAACCTTTCCAGAGAAAAAAAGGAACAAATGTCTGAAAGATGCTCAACCTCACTTATAACTGAAGTGATAAATTCTAAAATAAAAATAAACTTGCTTTTTATAACAGATTGGTATATTTTTAAAAGGGAAACTGGAAAGCTTAAATGTTTTACTCATATAATGGTACTTGATTTAGCTGCAGAATTTGGCCCTATCTAATACACCCAGCAGTTCTATTTCTAGGTGTATTCTAGAGATGATCTTACTTCTGCATGCAACTCGATGGTGACTGTGATGCAGTCACTTAGCCTGTGGCACGATTTCTCCGTCTGTAAAATGGGAATGATACAGCCTGATTGGTGATAACATGACAGCTGCATTCCTATGAAAACCTCACATTCTCAAAACTTGTATTTTAGAAACAATTTTTTTTTTTCGATGAGGGGGGAAGAAAAGTGAGTAACCCTTTTCAAACTCACAATTAGTTATCTTCTCGTAGGAGTTTGAATAATGAGAGAGTTTTTCCCAATAGATTTTGAGATTATTTTGTCATGGCACCTCAAGACAGCAATTTGATTCATTAACACCAATCAGACGAAACTGAAACGACGTATTGTATCTTATCAAACCCAATGCGTTTCTAACAATCAAGTTAAATGACAGCTACTTACTTAGGCGAAAGAACAGGTGAAACTATAAGTGTGGGCCCCCTGCTCTAAGCTGGTTTCTTTCCAACTTGTTAGTTTGTCCCGGGATGGAATCGGGGAAGGGGCGCAGTGTTGTCAGCTGTGTCCCCCAACTAACTCTGGCTTTCTAGCCCACCTGTGTTAGGGAGCTTTTGTGCAGGAGAGAAATGGCTTTAATGCGAAGCCTCACGTCCCCATCTTTTGGGTGTACTTCCAAAGGTCAAGGACCTGGCTCGGTGCCCAGGAGGTAGGAGACACAACAAATATTATTCTTATTATTCACTTTCTCCGTCCCAGCTCCTCCACGGTTCCTCATGGGCCGCTATTGCCGTGCTCCTTTCAACATTCTACAGTTTGGAAAAAACCTTCAAGGAATTTGTAGTCTGGGGGGCAGTGGGGAGGTGCCTGACTTACCATCATGCTGTGTGTTAAGTACGGTAAGGAAATTGGGTGGGGGGAGAAGAGAAGCAAGGCGTGAACTCCGCTGGCTTTGGGGGTGGTCGCATCGGACTGTCATGGAAAGATGGCATCCAGGGCAGAGAAGCAGTGGAATGACACCCAGTTAACAGGGGGCAGTGACAGCAGAAGCCTGCAGTTTCTGTTCTGACTTTAGGGGGTCCTGGGAGAGGTGCACATAGAAAGACCACCCACCCTGCTAAAGCAAGTGAGAGAACGTCATTCGTAGGCCTGGTGCAGGGAAGGGGCTCAAAGCCGCCAGTCCCCGTGGTCAAAGGTCCACTTCTGGGGCCAACCTTTCCCCGGGGTGAAGAGTGAATTGAGCTGAGTTCCCTGAGGCAGTGGCTAAGGTTTCCGTCTCCTGTGAATCTGGCTTGTTGTTCGACTTCACTGGATTTTAGTCAAAGTCCATTCCGAGAAGTGATTGCGACCCGGGGAGGACCATCTGACAAGCAAAATGACCAAAGGGAGAGGGCAGAGCAGCCCCGGGAGGACACAGGAACCAACCTCATTATAACCACCCTGGCCGGCTGGCTGCTGCTCAGAAATGCCCATGCCCTGCTGCCTGGGGACACGGGGGACCCGGGAGTCGGAGGGGCTGTCACCTGGAGGATTTCATCTGCTGACCCCACCTCCTGCCTGGACCTTCTGAGAGTGAGGCTGAGCTGGGAGAGGTTTAGGGGGCAGACTTGGTCTTGGCTTGGGGGCTACCCTGGGGCTGGAACTCTGATCTGGAGAGACTCCCAGTCTTTCCAGCTCTCAGGGGGCTCTCAGGGGGCTTGCCTTGGAAATGTAGTTCTCTTCATCTTCTGAGACCCCAGCAGAGGGGCCATCCTAGGGGCTGCCAGGTCAATGAGAAAATCCTGTGTCCAGTGCAGGCACTGGTCGCAATAACCCCTGCCAGGTACCGAGAGTCTACCGTGTGCCAGGCACTTTCCCACTGAATATCATCATACCCATTTTAAAGGTGAGGAAACTGAGGTTCAGAGGATTGAAGCAGCTTGCCAGACGTCACATAGCACACAAACAGCGAAGCTGTATGTTAAAAAAATAATTTAATCTCTACGTATTTCAGATCCTATTTCGAAAAGATAAGGACTTAAGAAACAAACACCATTTCCCACGTAAATGAAATTAACAGCAGTTCCTTATGAGATCAAATATCCGCTGTGTCTGTATCTCCCCGGCCATTTCTAGTTCGGGCTTTGAGTTGGCTCATGATAGGTTGATTCATGGCTTAACTTTATTTCAATCTGTAGCTCCCCTCTCCATTTCTGTTTTCCCTCTTTGCAATATTTTGTTGCTGAAACCAGGTAATTAGTTCTGTCAAATGGCCCACAGTCAGGATTTTGCTGATCTGAAGCAGACATTTGAACCCAGATGTGTTTCCAGAGCATAGGTGCTTTTTAGGCCACTAGCTTTATCCTTTTCAGTCTCTTTTCACTGTAACAGCCAGTTGTTCTCAAAACAGAATAAGATCATAACATCCATCTGGTCGAAGTCCTCCGCCTCAGCGAAAAATCCAAAAGTCCTTACAGAGTTGAAGCCGAGAATGACAGGGTAGCTGGCCCCTGGCTGCTTCTCTGATCTTGAAAAATCCCTCCTGTCTTTGGTCTGGCCACACTGGCCTCACCCCTGTGCTTAGCGCACTCAAGCTCATCCTGCCCCCCTCCCCCCGCCTCGTCACGGCAGAGCGAGGCGCCCCCCCCCCACCGCCCCGTCTCCCAGTCTCATCCTGCCCCCCTCCCCCCGCCCCGTCACGGCAGAGCGAGGCCCCCCCCCCCCACCGCCCCGTCTCCCAGTCTGCGCTTCCCACGTGTGTCTGCACTCACGCACCACCTGATGCTGCTGCCGCCTGTTTACTGCCCAGTCTCCCCGACCGGCCGGGCTCCTCTCCCACCTCTGCAGCCCCAGGTGCTTGCATGTGTGAACTGTATCAACCTCAGGGACCCTCGAGGGAATGCAGGAAACTTTCCCACCCCGAGGGCCCTTCCTTCCTTCGTCGGTGGGTACACCCCTGCCCTTCCCGCCAGTCCAGACGGTGGGCAGCTCATGTCAGCACTCCAGTGGGCAGACTCTAGGTTGGTCTTTGCTTTGAGCTCACTCTCCAGGGAGTCTGCTTCCTGGGTGCCCTGAAACTCACTCACTCAGCTCAGTCCATAGGGTTTGGCCTTGGTTTCTGTGCTGGGCATGAAAGGACATTCTCCCCCTCCCCGCCGTTTGCCTTTATTTCAGTCTGTAGGTTCCCTTTCCATCTCTCTTTTCTTTCACTGCAATATTTGGTTGATGAAACCAGGTAATTAGTCCTGTCAAGTTTCCCACAGTCTGGATTTTGCTGATCTGAGGCTAAAATGTAAACTCAAATGGCTCCTTGCTCGCTTCGGGGGGATCCAGTTCTTAGAAGTCCCACCCTTCATGAGTGGGTTCCTGGCTGGACCTCCCCCCCTCCCCACCCCCGAAACTACTTGGTACTCTCCTCCAAAGCACAGCCTGAGTCAGGCTGGGGTCTGTCTGGTTGAACGTGGCTCCTACCCAACCTGCCCTGAGCTTTCACAGCTGCTTCAGTGCAGCCTGAGTCGTCCACACCTTTGTGGACATGGAGTTTTTGAGTTTCTGGTCATTAGCCCTGGTTGTTATTAGCCTCTGCCCATTCATCCATTCACTTATTCATCCGAGAAACACATATTGGGGCCTTCTCTGCCCTGGGCTCTGGAACACAGCAGCGAACCAGAATGACGATGGCCTGCCCTCGAGGTGACCATGAGGGGACAGAGACAGGCGCCCACATGGAGACTATGCAGGGTGATGGGTGCTGCAATAGAGGAAGAGCGGGATGCTTTGGGAGCACAGAGTTTAGGCATTTAACCCACAATGCGGTGGGGGGGGGGTCAGGGAAGACTCCCTGGAGGAGGGACATCTAAGACGCCCTCTGATGGGTGATTAGGATTTGATTGGGTGTGTCAGTTTGCTAGGGCTGCCTTAACGAAGTACCACCAACTGGGTGGCTTATCCACAGAAATTGATTGTCTGCAGCTCTGGAGACCAGAGGTGCAAAATCAAGGTGTCATCAGGGTTGGTTCTTTCTGGGGTCTGTGAGGGAGGATCTGTTCCCGACCCCTCTCCCCTTCTGGGGTTTGCCAGCAGTCTTTGGAGTTCCTTGGCCTGTAAATTCGTCACCCAGATCTCTATCCTCATCTTCACGTGGCGCTCTCCTGTTTTCATGTCTGTCTCCAAATTTCTCCTTTTGTAAGGGCACCAGTCATTTTGGAATAGCGCATACTTTCCTGACCTCATTTAAACTTGATCACCTCTTCAAAGAGCCTGTGTCCAAAAAAGATCACATTTACAGGTACTGAGGGGTAAGACTTCATCATATGAATTTTGGGCAGGACACAAGTCAACTCGTGATATTGGGTCTGAAGGCAAATGCTTGGGTGAAAGTTAGGAGAGAGGGAGAAGGATTCTGGGTTGGAGGGGCAGTGTGTACAAAGTCTGGAAGTGAGAGAGGATGCAGTGATTTTAAGGACTTAAAAGTTGTCCAGTCTGGCTGGGTGGGACTGGGGGGTGAGACAGGGAGTGGCACAGGTAAAGTTGCAGAAGTTGGTGGGGGCCAGACTGGAGAATCTTGAAGGCCCTGGAGAGGAGTTTGCCACTTGTCCTAGGACAGTGGGGGCCACTGAAGAATTTTACACGAGGGCATGACAAGGACAGAGGCTCTGGCTGGGAGGATGGGGTCTGGGCCGGCTGGGAGGATGGGGTCTGGGCCAGCAGGGAGGCAGTGGCTGGGGAGAAAAGCACATGGATTTCAGAGATATTTGGGAGGGAGTTTCAGCAGGGCTTCCTGATGGATTGGCTGGGGAGGGAGGAGGAAAGGGAGGCTCTGGGATGATGTCCTGGCTTCTGTTTCATCTGGGTACTGGGGTTGGGGGGACATCAGTGTCTGGGGCCCCAGGAAGAGTCTGACACTTATTGATGAGAAGGTTCTTGGCCTCACGCACCTCCCCAGATTTGCACCCCTTTTGTGGTGACATCGAGCTGAGAGTCGGTTGCTCCCTGGGACACAGAGGAGTCAAAACGCTGTGACAGCTGGCAAGGACGGTGGTTGATGCTGTGAGGTCGCAGAGGGCAGATGGAGAGCCTCCTGCATCCTGGCCTCTGTATCATCAGGGAAGGTGTGGCCTGAAAGGCTCGCTTGGAGGCAGATCCTAAGTGGCTCTCATTGCCTGTCTTTTACGTCATGCTTTACCCAGAATGTAGCCCAGACTTGAGGCCTGGCACTCAGGACCCTCCAGGGTCTGGTCTGAAGACGCCCAGCTTCGTGCTCTGTGACACCTCGTCAGTGGGACCCTCTGAAGAACAGAGCAACCACTGTCCCACCACCGTTCTGGTAGCTCAGCATTTTCCTCTCTTCCCCACCTTCCCCACACCGTATGACCCTGCACCCTCTTCCACCCAGCCCCTCTCATGTATTCCTTATCTCCCTTATTGCATTATGAGCCTCTCGATGTCAGGGGAAAACATCAGATTCACCTTTGTAATCACCTGTACATAAGGAAGGAAGTAAATGAACTTTTCTTGAACACCAGTTAAATGTCAGTCGCTACGTCATTGGTTTTATGAACACATTCAAGTTAATCCTTACGACCCATCAGGTCTGGTCTTTCAGGTCAGCCCCAATCACGGGTGAGAGCACAGGCTCAGAGACGGAAGAGACTTGCTCAAGTGACTTGATAATAGGTGGCAGAACTCTAAAGAGTGCGTCCTTACCACCGCAACTAGTTGGGTTAGTGCTTGTAGAGTGAATGAAAGAATAAATGAATGGGTAGATGGAAGGTTAGAGGGATGGAAGAGGTGCAGAAGGGCACTTATGGCCTCTCTCATTTCAGGATCAGAAAGGAGGTAAGGAATGAAGGTCGACAATCTGTCCAATAAATAAAGTTGACGGGGACTGAATGTGAAGTTCTGCTGTATACTACACCGCACAGCCCCTTGGAGGTGGCTGGAGGAGAAAGAGCCCTTCATCTTCGGGTGAACTTGGGCAAATCCCTCCCATGGGAAAAAGAAGGCTGGATACTCTGTCTTAGAAGCTCCCCCATCCACTGACCTTGTCTCGGTTTCAGTGACTGGGCCCATGAACTCCCGTGGTGACTGACCACATGCTGGTCTTCCCGAGAGCTCAGGGCAGAGGGTGGCGAGCGGAACTGCCTGGGAACCTCACTTCTTCCCTGCAGGGCCCTGATTGGCTCAGCAGTTGACTCAACTCAGAGGGGACAAGACCATTTCATTCTAATCGGGGGTGGTACACTCAGGTGCAGTCAGTTCAAATGAAGCTCTGCTCTTCAGTCTGCTGGGTTAAAAGGATTTTTCCTTGTTCAGTGGAGAGAACAAAGGCGGGAGGGGGCACAGGGTGTTAGAGTCAATTATAAGCCAAGGCTCTTGGAGTCCATCAGCAGATATGGAAACGCTGAATCCTGCCTGAAGTCTCTGTTCTGACTCCCTTCCCGCTGACTTCCCACACTTTTAAACCACAAGATGTCAAGGCTCCTGGAAACCTTGGTGGATGAGTTATACTCTGTCCTTCTCAGTCTGGTGTCCTCGCTCAGGCTGAATTAGACCAAAAGCAGATGACATTTGGAAGCACAGGCTTCCAATTCCTCCTCCCCATAAAAATCATATTGTGTCTTTTCCTCCCTCCCTCCCTCCTTCCCTCCCTCCTTTCCTTCCTTCCTTCTTTCCTTCCTTCCTTCCTTCCTTCCCTCAAAAGTGATGATGGCATCTCTGAAATTCTAGGCCTCCCTCCTTCCTAGTAGGAAAAAAGGACCTCAGTTTATCACTAAGTTTAGGATTTCCACGGGCAACTTTACTATCCAAAGTTGCCTCCAATAAGGGAAAGGAATCAACTCACTATAGTAAATATATTGCTGTTAATAATTGCTTGTTAGTATTGTGTCCCCCAATTGATTGGATGAGGTGGGGAGTGTGGGGAGTGGAGGCACCGATGGCCGCTTACACAGACCCCGAGATTCTATAATTCTAAGTCCTTAAGGAGTTCAGTACTCTCATTCCTTTTTCCATAAATAACACCATATGAAATTGCCAGGAAAAGCCCCAAACAGGGGCCCAAGGAACCACAGAGGCAGATTCCCGGTGTCTGAAATTCAAGGACTTTGTCACTTTCAGTCTGAGGACAATTTACCTGGATTCTGACCTATTCCCATTTGCTTTGGTGAATGTAAGTTTCTCAGTCCCAAGCAGTTTTTCATGTGGTAAACCCAGAGCTATTTCTTGGGAAGGAGGTGGGGTTTATTTATCAAATTAAGCCCCGCTGTGGAAGCAGACTCTGTGTTTACACCGTTCATGCATTCAGCAAATATTGTTCCTTTTAAAGACAAGGACAAAAGTAAACTTCACTCTGAAAGGTCTGCATTACCACGGGTTTTCAATTCCAGGGACTCTTAAAAATCTCCCAATACCCTTTTTTCCATTTTCATTCTTCTCCATTTGGACCTAAGATTGACCATTGTTAACCATTTCTTTCTGATTAAAAGAAAAAAAAATAAATTGCAAAAGTAATGCCTTCCCAATGTTGAAAGTACAGCAACGAATAAATAAGAAAAACAACCACCCATAATGCCACCACCCACAGATGAACGCTATTAACGTTTTACCATATTTCCTTCCAGTCGTTTTATACTTTTCAAAGTAGTTGGAATCATACTTTATAACCTTTTTCTATCTTGCTCTTTTACTTAATGTTATATCATTAAGCATCTTTCCATGTCATTAAGAACACTTCACAGGCGTCATTTGTAGCGGTGGCACTATAGTCTATCTTGTACAGACAGTTCCGCTTACTTAGCCGTTGCCCCAGATCCAACATTTAAGTTTTTCTACCCGCGATATTTTCCTATTACGCATGATACCGTGATGAGCGTACGTTGTGCATCAATCTTTGTCCACATGTCAGATAATTTTCCTCAGAGAAATACTCAGATCTAAAACTTACTAGTCAGCTTGCTTTCCAGAAATATCATACCCAAGTGTTATTCTTTTCAGCAGTCTGTGAAGATCTTCAACGTCCCCCTGCTCCTTCACCAGCAGAAACTGTTATGAGGAAAAAGAAACTTTGCTAATTCGATGGGCGAAAAGAGTACTCGTTCTTATTTTAGATTGCATGTCTTTCATGGTCAAAGAAATATTGTAATGTCTACTGGCTACTCGCATTTCTTCTTTTTTGAATTGTCTGTTTCTGTTTGATCATTCCTCTTTTTCTAGGTGCTCCTTTCTCTCTGGCTTTTCGTCTACAGACATGAGTTTCCCAAATGAACAACAAAAGCAAGAACTCAAGAGCAAACAAGCTTTAGATGGAATCTCAGTGGGCTCTGTTGTTCCCTGTAGAAAAGATGTTTTGTAATCTATTACTGTGTAACAGACTACTCCAAAACTTAGTGGCTTAAAGCAACCATTTTATTTTGCTCATAATTTGAGGGTCAGGAATTTGGGGAGGGCTCAGCCGGGCAGTAGTCGCTGAACGACGTGGCATCTCCTGGGGCAGCTGGGGCTGGAATATCCACTCCCAAGATGCTCCTTCACTCACACGTCTGGCGCCCTGGTGGGGATGGCCTGAAGGCTGGGCTTGGCTGGACTGCCAACGACAGTACCTACCTGGGTCATCTCCAGTGAGGCTGCTTCAGGGAAGCTGGGCTTCTTTCAAGAACGTCCAGAGCTCCCAGAGAGAGTGGTCCCAGATACAAGAAGTAGAAGCTGCTGGTTTCTCAACGTGGGGCCTGAAAACGGGCCCCCCTGAAAACTGGCACAGCATCACTTCTGCTGTATTCTGTTGCTCCAATCAGCCACAGCACGTGCCCAGATTCGAGGAGCAGGCACAGACAGCTCACCTCTTGATCGGAGGAGGGCCAAAGAATTTGCAGCTATCTTTAATCTGCTAGGAAAGAGTACCTCTATATTCCGGTTTTAAGTTAGTGTGGATTCAGGGGGTGGAGGAAGGCAGGGAATAAATAAATGAACGAACAGGCATTGAGAAGTCACACAATTTGTAGAAAGCCACACAGCAGACCACTAGGAGAGCCCAGACTTAAACTTTAGGGTATCATTGCTCCTATTTAGCTCCAGAAACATTTCCTTCCCTCCAGGGAAAGGACTTACCTTAGCAATATGGGTGGAAACGAGCTTTACATAGAATAAAATTTCCAGAATGGAACCATATAGCAATCATCTCTTTCCATTTACTTTTCCTTAAATAACTGTGTTGTCAGAGGGCAAGTGGGGTGGTGGTGAGGGGGAGTGAATTAAAATATCTCAGTCTCAGAGTCAACGACATTGCGTGGTAGATTACACATGCTAATATGCATAATTTCCAAATCCTTATCTTTCTTCCCCAGACAAGTGACCTGGAGTTATTAGTAGAGCTTATAATGTTAAGTATTATAGGCTGAGATTACGTGGCATAACTGACTACTCTTCTCCTGAGAATTTAGCCATTTTCCTGACACAGAGAGCTTGGCCCAATAAATTCCTGGGTGAGGATTGCCTTGGATTTAGTAATATGACAGAAAGGATTCCTTTGCCTCATTTCAGTGACTTATTCTATACCAACAAAGGCCATCATACAAGCTAACACCTCCCATCAATTCCCCAGCATAATCAGAATGGAAAACTTCTCATTCATTGACTCATTCACTCCTTCATTCATCCATCCATCCTCCTACCCACTCATCCATCCACCCATCTACCCATCCATCCATCCATCCATCCATCCATCCATTCATCCATGCATCCATCCATCATCTGTCCATCCATCCATCCATCATCTGTCCATCCATCCATCCATCCATCCATCCATCATCTGTCCATCCATCCATCCATCCATCCACTCAGTCAACAAATATCTATTAAGCACCTCCCATAAGCACCTCCATCAGTGTGTGGAGGTGGAAAGGTGAGCTAGAGTACTGTGATCTCAGTGATCACAGGATTCCTTGCAACACTGAAGAAAGCTGGTGGGAAAGAGGATTTATCAAGGGCCTACTGTGTGCCATGGATGGTGCTAAGTACTTCACACACACGATTTGCTTTTGTCCTCATCCCTGGGACTTGGGGATTAATACCTGCCCTTTAGAGGGGAAGGAGACAGAGGCTCAGCGAGAGAAGTAACTGCTGAAGGTCACGCAGCTGGTCCGTGGCAGAGCTGGGATGGACACCTTGGTCTGTCTGACTCCAGAGCCAGTGCCACATGAATGACAGAAAGAGGACAGCCATGCTTGTCTGACTTCATAGGCTTTGTGCTCCATCTCTGCCTCAAACCCAAAGCTATAAAGTGACCTACTTTAGAAAACTTGCGTTTATGGGTGTCCCCTGAAGGCAATGTGAAGCAGGACAGAACATCATGGTTTGGGAATCAGGTGATCAGAGGTCCTCACCCTGTACCATGTGACCATGGCAAGTCCATTCCCTTCTCTGATTCAGGGTTTTGAAATCCAGCACTGGGACTGGGCATTCAGAGTGAGTGTCCAGGCTGTGGGTAAGGGGTTGGCACGAACACCTTCTGTGAATGGCATAGGGGATGGAGGAGGCTGGATCTCGTCCTCTGAGGGGGAAGGGGTTGGCCACAGTTAGCTGGGATGTCAGGGTCCCAGCCCAGCAGGCCAGACCCCCGTGGAGGGAGACTGGGCACAAGGAATGGTCCCTGGGCCTTGAGACACTCAGATTGGAACGTGGATGTCCATTCAACAAGCAGCAACGCAGTGGCAGCTACATGTGTTCAGTACACCCCGGGGGACGAAGAGCTGGAGTTTTGTTGTTATAATGCTCAGTGGAGAAGACCTGAAATGAATAATCACACAGAGAAACCAGCCGACAAACTTGGACTTGAAGGAAAACCCCAGGGCTCCATGAGGCCATAAAGCAGGGGCTGGGGCTCTCTAGTCTGCGGACTGGCGGGGCTCAAGTCAGAGGTAGGTTTGGACCCAGAGTCCCCCCTTCCTCTTGCTCCAAGCCTTCTTGGCTCCATCCTGTTCTTCGTCTTGAATGCATCTCATGAGGTGTGTGGGGTCCCTGCCTCTTCTCTTTGCCCCTCTCAGACCTTTCAACTTGAATTTGGTTACCTTTTTAAAGAGAAACTGCAGCACATTTATTTTCATTATTCTCTTAAATAGTTTTTCATCTCCATGTGCATTTCTCTCTTTCGGGATCTCCTATCTCGATGTCAGTACTTCAACTCCTGCTCCCTGGACTAGTTGTGCTTTCAATTAATTAATTAGTTCATTCTTTTTCCTTCAGAGGGTTTTCTCAGTCTCTTTTCCCATCGACTAATTCATTCTTTAGCTATTTATCCCAACTGCTTTGTTCATTATAGAAACAATTCTATTTTCTCTGTGCAGTATTCCGCTCGATCTTTTAATTTTTGTTCTGTTCTTCTTGTTTCACATGGCAAATGTCTTCCCTTACCTTCTTTTATGGGTCGATTAGGCCAATTTTAAATTCTTATTCCTTCTGACCTAATAGCTTTGCCTCTCGATGGAATTTGTATTCCAGAATGCTAGATTTTTTTTCTTTCTTTTCGTATAGGTTTGCTTCTCAAATATTTAGTTGTGTTTCCCTGTGAACTAATTTTTCCCCAGGGAACATACATGGGAGCGGCAGCCAGTTTCAGGCTCAGTGGACTCGGGGGGCAGGCTGGGGAAGTGGACAGGCCATAGCATCACAAAAGCACAGCCAGTTACCCTCGCCCCACCTGACAGCTTTTTAGCTTGAGGCCTCACCCTTTGCCCCAGAGCAAAGCAGAATTTGGAGGAAATCCTCCCGGGATCACAGTCCCCCAGGCTTGGGAGTGGAGGGGAGAAGGTGGGGAGAGGGTTCCTGAAGTTAACTAACCCCCATCTGTTTTTCTCAGCCCTTCCCAAGCACAGGGCTCCTGCACTTCCCTGACGTCACTCCCGGGGATACCTGGGCCACTGGTGTGAGTCCCTGCAGGCGTAGGAGAGGCACTGTTTGTCCCAGGACAACGGTGGCTGAGAAGGAAGAATAAAGAATCAGTTCCTTTCCTCTTTTATCCACCTATCCAGCTGGGCTGGTTCCTTGCTTGGGTCAAAATCACTCCTCCACCCATTTAAAAAGGATCCTTCCCCAAGGGGTTCATCACTGTTGACTTGCTTCTTGGTGTCCTCTCTCCAGGTCCTTTGGGGCTTGCCTTGGGGGAGGGAACTGGTGTCGTGTTAGCTGGGCTTTTTAGTTTGCCATCCTGCCCAGTTCACCCCAAACTTCCAGCAATTTCCTGAACACACCAGCCCTTTCCCAGTTTTCTGCCCCTGCTCACACTCTTTCTACCGCCCTGAATAACTACCCTGGTGAACATCTACTCACACTTTGCAGCTCAGTTCAAGTACCCTCTTCCCTATCAAAGTTCCTCTGACCTTCCTGATAATGATTGTAATAAATGTCTTGAGCTCTTACTCTAGGATAAGCCCTGTATTAAACTCTTTTCATGACTTTTCCATTTAATTCCTACCACAATCCTGGCACAGAGAGGTTCAGAGACTTGTACAAGGTCACCCAGCAAGTTAGTGGTGGTGCAGACTTCATACGGGCGTCAGATGCTAACGCCTGTATACCTAAGCACTGGATCTGCTGTCTCCTGGTTTTGAGAGGACTTTTCCATCTCTCCATCCTAATAGTTACCCAGCATAGGTCCTGGTTCAGACGAGGTGAAGGAATAGATGGATTACTCTTCATGTCCCATTCCTGCCAGATGCTTTTTGAGGAGCAGAACTGAGCAGACTGCTCTACATATAGTAAGAACCAACCAACCAACCAACCAACGAACCAACCAACCAACGAACCAACCAACCAACCAACCAATCGACCAACCGACCAGTTACCCAACCAACCAGCTACCCAACAAGCTACATAGCCTTCCCTAGGAGGGAACTGAGGAGAAGGTCATATCCTTGCTATAGTTGATTCGTTGTGCTTGAGAATTAGTTAATTAAACAAACATTTATTGAGCACCTACTATGATCAATATCTTTTTGACTTGATCTTACAGATTCCACCAGGGAGTTTTACCTCTATGCTCTGATACTACTGCCCTTGGGCAAACAGGTATCAGGTACTTGACAGCTGATGATCTAAGAGTCTGGCAGAGTATCTCTAAGAACATAAATCTTTGATTTAGAAATCAGAGAAATAAGAACTCTGGATTCTCCAAGTTTATGAGCAAAAGATAAACTATTCATGAGCAAATAGCAAAACTAAGTAAGCATAATACAAAATTAATAAGACATAACTTTTAGAGCAAAGTAAAGGAATTAATAATAAACTACTATTTACTACTGAGAATTCAACTCCCCCCTGGGGAAAGAAAAACCTATTTGATGATCATATGATGTCAGTTTGATATTGCTATAGAGTTGGCTGTGGTCGCTAAAACCAGGTTTTCTTCCGTTCATGCTCCTTGCATTTCTACTGATTTTTTGGGGACCCCTTCTGCTCAAGATGGAGGCATAATCCTTAGATGAAAAATGGCCCATTTTATCTGGGATATACTTTTTTTCACACCTAATCCTGTATATTTTCATAGCCACTTAACGCTGCCTTACACTGACATACTGCTTATAAGAAAGCAATGGTGGACACTGCTGGTTGCCCATCCAATTACTCTCTTTTCTTTCATGCTGATTGAATCTTGATTTTGGTTGGGAGAAATGTGCCCAGCATCAGGGGATAATCAGGATTGGTCCAAGACAATCATGGAGATACTGTTCTTCTTGGCAGAGGTCATGTGGATGAGATGTGAGGGGAAGTCTGTGGGGAGAGTTCGAGAAAGATTTTCTTGTCTTAAAAGGAGGATACGAAGGAGGAGAAAGCCCTTTCCCCACTCCTTCCCTCCTTTCCAGTGTTGGCCACTGTCCAGTGAGGAATGTGAGCTATTTCAGCCCTTTTGAGACCCTAACGGGAAAGCCAGAAGGCCCTCCGAGGGGCTGACCCAGTGCTCTGATGCTACGGAGCTGCTGAAGAAGCCTATCCTGGACAGAAATCTGGGCTTCTTGTCATGCGAGATGATCGTGTATCTTTATTACTCAAGGAATTACTTATTGGCTTATTCTGTTACTTGCAGCCCACTTGTGCAACAGGTCCAAGAGGCAGCCCTGATTTCTCCTGCATATACGGTACCCCAGAGTATATTTATTACTCATAGCCTCACACATATGCATATAAAATTCTTCCTTTTAACCGTTGACAGTGTCTCGTTAGTACCAAAGACATTGTTGTCTCTTTTTTTTTTTTTTTTTTTTTGCGGTACGCGGGGGCCTCTCACTGTTGTGGCCTCTCCCGTTGCGGAGCACAGGCTCCGGAC
>NC_041222.1:5665739-5694001 GCF_002837175.3 Physeter macrocephalus
TCCCACCCCTCTAGGTGGTCACAAACCACCTAGCTGATCTCCCTGTGCTATGCGGCTGCTTCCCACTAGCTATCCACCCTACGTTTGGTAGTGTATATATGTCCATGCCACTCTCTCACTTCGTCACAGCTTACCCTTCCCCCTCCTCATATCCTCAAGTCCATTCTCTAGTAGATCTGTGTCTTTATTCCCGTCTTACCCCTAGGTTCTTCATGACTTTTTTTTTTTTTGTCTCCTTTTAACAGAGTGGGAAATAGGCTGAGAGGGTGACTTCTTTTATGATAAATGATGATGGTGCCAAGCCCCCTGTGCTTTAGTTGCTGAGATCCTCCCAGTAGCGTGGCAGATGGAAAGTAATCAGACACACTTCCACTCGAGATGTGAACAGCACTGCTCCTTAGAGTATCTTGGCGTCCGATTTGGGAATTGTGATGGTTGATTTTGTGTGTCAACTTGACTGGGCCATGGAGTGCCCAGATATCTGACCAAACATTATTCTGGATGTTTCTGTTAGGGTGTTTTGGGATGAGTTTAACATTTAGATTGATAGACTGAAGAAAGCAGATTGCTTTCTCTAATGTGGGTGGGCCTCGTTTTATCAGCTGAAGGTTTGAATAGAACAAAGGATTAATCCTCTCGTGGATGAGCGGGAATTCTTCCTGCCTGACTGGTTTTAAGCTGAGACATTGGTGGTTTTTTCCTGCCTTGGGACTCAAATTGAAACGTCAGCTCTTTCTGGGTCTTTTTTTAAGAAAATATTTATTTATTTATTTGGCTGCACCAGGTCTTAGCTGCAGAATGTGGGACCTATGCTGCCACGTGTGGGATCTTTGGTTGCAGCATGTGGGATTTTTAGTTGCGACATGAAGGATCTTTAGTTGTGGCACGCAGGATCTAGTTCCCTGACCAGGGATAGAACCTGGGCCCCCTGCATTGGGAGCGTGGAGTCTTAACCACTGGACCACCAGGGAAGTCCCTCTTCCTGGGTCTTGAGTCTGCTGGTCTTCTGACTGGAACTACTCCAACAGCTCCCTTGGGTCTCCAACTTGCAGAGGGCAGATCTTGGGACTTGTCAGCCTCTATAATCATGTGAGCCAATTCCTGAGAATGAATTTATTTCTCTCTCTCTATGTACATCCTACAGGTTCTGTTTCTCTGGAGAACCCTTTCTAATCATCTGAGTGTGAATCAAGTAGGATTTCCTTCCCAACACAGTGAGGGGAAAAGGAACTAATACCTTCTGTGTGGCCACTCCGTGCCAGGCACTGACAAGTTGCTTTTCACCCAGTATCTCATTTACTCTTTTAACAGCCCAGAGAGGGGGTCTTCCTGGTGCCTCTCATGACTGGAGGGAATGGAGACTCACAACAGTGGAGCCGAGGCTCCACTTGCCCAAGCCTACAGAGATGGTAAAGACATAGTTGAGATTTGTGAATTTTCTATAGAAATAACTGTCTGGGAGATGCTGGAGGAATTTGTGGGAGAGTAAGTTTCTTTGCTTGTTTTGCCATTCATTCTTTTTTTTTTTTTTTTTTTTTTGTGGTATGCGGGCCTCCCCCTGCCGTGGCCTCTCCCGTTGCGGAGCACAGGCTCCGGACGCGCAGGCTCAGCGGCCACGGCCCACGGGCCCAGCCGCTCCGCGGCACGTGGGATCCCCCCAGACCGGGGCGCGAACCCGGTTCTCCTGCATCGGCAGGCGGACGCGCAACCACCGCGCCACCAGGGAAGCCCTTGCCATTCATTCTTAAGGGAACTGTCTGCTCCCTTGTTTGAGGCTGGGACCTAAACCACCATCCAGCTCAGGGTTTCCCCGTTGTTCTTCTCATTCACTTGAAAAGCTGAGTGATATACAAAGACAATTCCTTGCAGAATCAGATGACATTCGCAGCGTTTCTAGCAAAACGTAGACAGTTCATTTTTAGGCTCCTGTGAGAAACTCCTCCTGCTCCCTACAACATTTTTTTCCCCTCTCCTTTTCTTTCCTTTCTTTTTTTTTTGGTTTTAGTCTCAACATCCCCTATCTTATTCCTTCTACCCATGAAAGCAATTTTAACTTCATGAAACTAATTAAAGTTTTATGTGCTTACATTCCTTTACTGGACTGATCATAGATTTCTTAGATTGAAATGGAACCAAGCCAAGAGGGAAAAGTCTTCTGGACTCTCCTACAAGTGTGGGGTTGAGGGGTGACTCAAAATGTCAGCCAAGCCTTGGTTTGGGGACCATAGGACTAATTGATGGAATCCAAGTTCCTTAGGGCTAAGATAGTGTGATGGGGAGTCAGGCAGATGCCAGTGGGTACACAGGACATGTTTGTTGAATAGACGAATGAAAAATGGACAAATGAGTAAACAGAAAATAATGATTAAAAAAGAAAATTATGATTAATAAAAATGAATTTTCATAAATTAGAAGTTTAGGATTAACAGATACACACTACTATATATAAAATAGATAAATAACAAGGACCTACTGTATAGCACAGGGAATTATATTCAATATCTTATAATAATCTATAATGGAAAAGAACCTAAAGAATATATATATGTATATATGTGTATATATGTATAACTGAATCACTTTGCTGTACCCCTGAAACTAATACAACATCGTAAATTAACTATACTTCAATAAAAATGCATTATTCTGGGGAAAAAAAGAATTTTCAAAATGCTATGGATAAAAATAATCATTTCTGAGTGCTTACCATGTGCCAGGGTCTGTGCAAAACATTTTACAGCCATTATCTCACTTAATCTTTCATGGGTGCCTTTAAAATAGGTATTATTATCCTGTTTTTACAGATAATGAGACTGAGGCACAGCTTTAAGAACTTTCCTGAGCAGACTCAACAAATCATTGGAAGAATAGGGATTCAAAAGAGAAGTATTTGATCTTGAAGCGTGTGCTATCTGATTGCTGAATACATTGTGTGATCTGTTCAGTTACTCACTCCTTTCTTCGCCATGCTTCCCTGTAGGTGGAGTGTCCTTTCCACCCCATTCACTTCGGGCTTGGCCATGTGCCTTTCTTTGGCCAGTGGAATGTGAGGGGCGCCATGTCTGTGCAGCAGCTTTAAAGACACTCTGCCTCTCATGTGATTCTTTTCTCTGCCACGAGAAAACATGAGACATGCCATGTGGCATGTGTCCAACAGATGCTGCTTCTTCACCCTGGGTCCCCAAATAAGAAAATACCTGGAGCAAAACTGACACATAGAATTGACCCACAATCTCCAAGCAGCCCTCTGGTAATGTGAACAAGAAACAAATGTTTGTTCTCTAAGGTACTGAGATTTTGGGACTGCTTGTTACTGTAAAGCTGACCAATACAGTCTCCAAATCATGCAGACTATTTTGCACTGCCTCCTGGAAGAGGTGGAATGTAAACTCAGACTGGAGAAGTTTTTTATTAGGCTGAGAAATGGGGAAAGTTCATTTTAGGAGGCAGAAAATGAGTGAATGAAGGCATGGAGGTGGGACCATGCATTGGAATATATGAGGCCAATGAGAAAACAGCTTTGCTGAAGCACCATGATAGGGAACAAGGGACAACAGTTGCAAAATTAGACCATGGAGAGCAGTGAACACTCTGCTAGGGATAATGAACTTTACTGTGAAGGTGCCGGAGGGGGAGCCACTGAAGGTTCACAAACAAGGGACATGGTGTGTTTAGGAACTTGCTCATGGTTTCCTGCCATGGGTGGAAAATCATTTCTGGTCACATCTTCCCTGTTCTAATTCCTGGCTTATCCTGTAAACCTGTTCCTCCAGCGACAGCATTTGCCAGCAGCCAGGAATTTGATTTCTTTCCACCTTTATCTGATGTTTATCAGGATGGGTGACTCTGTTCCACTCAGGGGAGGAAAAATGAAGCTGCCTCAAGAATAATAATAGTGATTTTCTTCTAAAAAAAAGTTTCCAAATCCTATTTATATGTGTTGAGGAGGGCAAGGTCCAAGGCAGAGGAAAGAAAAAGGTCCCACAAATCTTAGGCAGCTGTTGTGTGTCAGCAATGTTGGGCTCCTGTGTGTGACCTGTGGATGGCACAGGACCCTGCACCCAGAGGGGTCCTGCACTTGCTCTAATGCTCTGAGATCACGCCTTAAAATTCTTCATAATTTGGAACAAGGGTCCCTGCATTTTTATTTCACACTGGGTCTTGCCAATTGTGTAGCCAGTCCTGTAGTACTTAGGTGTTGTGATACTATGCACTATTCGTACCTTCTTTCGTTTAATTCTCCTGACAAATCCTGTGAGGTAGGAATGATCATTCTAGCCTTACTGTTGTGGAAACTGAAGCTCAGAGAGTTCAAGTTAAGTTATTTGCCCAAAGTTACGCATCTGGGATTTGAACCCTTACCACATTGTCCCCAAAGCCCACCCTCTTTCACCTGACATGTTCACAGAACATTTTGGTTTTAAGGCACGGTTTCCCCCCGTTGTTTCAGCTTGAGCCTCCCACAGGCTTGTGAGGTCAAAGTCATGATTCCCATAGAAGAAAAGTGACTGTCTCCCAGCAAGTCAGCACTAGAGCAGGACTGGAGGTGAGGTCTTTCAGGCCAGGGCTCCCTGAAACCTGGGTCAACAGACCCTGTGTCCAGAAGAATAACTCCATGGAAACATGGGAGATCCAGGGCTGTCAGAAGCCTCCCAGCCTCTCCACCTACCTTCTCATCTCTCAGTAACTCATGGCTTCTATAGGCCATGCCCAGAGATGATGGATGACCCAGACAATGGAAGTTCCATGACAGCACTGGGTCCAAACCCTCCCCTTTATATATGGTGGAACCAGAGGCTGAGAGAAGGGCAGTAGCTTGCCCTAAGTCACACACGGGGATCTACCATTGGCCTTCACACATTTATTCTTCCAACAAATACTTCTAGGTTCCAGGTACCATGCTAGGTGCTGGGGTACAGAGGTGAACAGGGCAGGCCTAGCCCCGCCTTAAGGAGCTCATGTCTAGTAGGGGATGAGCAAGGGACCTAGGTCTTCTGACTGCAGGGACCCTCCACCAGGCGAACCCTTCCTCCGCACAGCAACAGGCAGGCTGAGCGCCCTCCAAAGGAAAGCCCGGAAACTTTTTGCTTAGAGAGGTCTGAACCATTTTTCAGAGCTGATGCTCTGAAAATCAAATGCAAATCAATTTGCATAAGATAGGTTCTATCCTGTTAGAACAGCAAATTAATAGCTCCTTTTATGGATCGAGCAATCAACACTTACAGCCCATTACATTTAACAACAAATGCAGCTGATGATCAGGCTTTCAGCCTGGGCCCACCATCAACTCAGGAGCTTCCTTTTCCTTCCTCCTGACCTTTTTTATTTCCTTTCGTTTCCCTTCTCATGAACCCCCCTCCTAGATCCTCACTTTCTCATTAGTAAACACAGTGTTCATATAACTCCCCAGTATCCTCTCCAGCCTGGGGCTACAGGGTCTTCCCAGTCCCCCAGGTGGGTTCTGTCATCTGTGGCGTGTCCCAAACTCCAGACATCAGCACACAAGCTCATTTTGGGGCCCTTGGCTGGGCCACTGGAATAAGCAATCAATATTTTATAAAGGCGTTAGGTGGTAATAAAAGATGCATGAAGTGGATGCAGGGAGGAGCTTGCTGACAAAGGAGTGGGTGACATTAGAGCTAACCTTGGTGGCTGTGACTTACGTGGGTGGAATTTGCTAAGGAAGTCTCCACTCTGGTCTTCCCAAGGAAATGGAAGATTTTTCATAAGGACATTGTCAATTTCTTAGGCCCTCCAACTTAACCTTCCTTAAAAGACTTCTAATTACTTTAGATGTGTGGGTTGTATGAATAAGTGGATGAGGTCCAGATGATATGGTTAACTAGACCTCTATTAGCTGTGCTTTCCCATGAATTTTGCATGTCCCTCTAGGTGGGAGCATTTTGCATGATGATTGTGCTGTATTGGCAGGGTTTGAGGGAGACTGGAGGTTCTGGATAAGTGAGATGGTGTGTGATAGACTGGGTTATTGGTTCCAGTTCTTCACTCCACTGTAATAGGATAATACATTTGCACCTTTTGCCATGCCTTGCACACTGTGGAGTATATATTGGGCTTGTCTGCCTGAGTTGCTTTAGCCAATGGACTGATAGTGGATGAGATTTGTTCAGAGACCTTACATGTGTTCCTACAGTTTGGTTTGGGCTCTCGTACTTCTACCATTTGCCACGAGAAGAACGCGCCATCGGTGCAAGGAACTTGAGAGACATTGAAGTGGCCTCGAGGCAAACCTGCAGCCTGGACCCAAGCCCAACGCAGCCCAGCTGAAGTGCAGGCTGAAGTGGAGCTGCCCAGCCAGTCCAGCCTTGATCAGCCAACCTACAGTGACCTGCATCTCTGCATGACTTGAGCACAAGAAGAAATGCCTCGTATTTCAAGCCACTGAGTTCTGGGGTGGTTTGTTAGGCAGCATCAGCTTCCTGATACAGGGCAGAAATGGACTATTGCTTGAAATTCTTCCCTTGGTTGGTTCTCTGAGGCCCCTTTTAGCACGTCTGTCTGATTCAGTGCCACAGAAAAGTAGATCTTGGAGGCTCCTTCACCAACCTAGCCATGAACCGCCTACCCTGCCCTGATCTGTGCTCAGCATCCTGAGTACTTCCGTCCTGCAGGGCTGCTCACCTTGTGACCTATTTCCCAACTGAGGTGGGGACTCCAGGTGACCTTACCTCTTCAGGGATCCCCTCCTCACTTCTTGTCTGGGTCTAGTGTAGCTTCTTCCATGAGCAGAATTTGAACATTGTCCTGGGTTCTGAAACTGGTGCCTTGTCTTGGGTTCCCATCTCACTGGGGGCTGCCTCTCACTCAGGGCCCGAGGCAGAACGCTTGGAGCTCATTCCTTCATTCAGGCAGGCATGAAGCTGTGAGGGGCTACCCTGTGCAGGATCCTACGCTGGGAATACAGACAGAGAAAAGTCTGGACCCACTGTCGAGGGGCTTGCATTTTAGGGGGAAGACAAATAATTATCCCTCCTTCAAGGGGCCACCAAGTTCTGCAGTGTGTCTCACTCCCTTCCCCTCCTTCTCATCAGGTCACCATCATTTCCAGCCCCAATCATTGCAACAGCCTCCTAATCACCTCCTGCTCTCACCAATTCTACCCTTTCCTATCAGCCTTCCAAATTCTCCTCCAAACTAGTGACCAACCTAATCTTTCTAAACAAAATCTGACTATGTCACCGTTCTGCTTAAAAATCTGCGAATGGCTTCCCCTCACCTCCTGGAAGAATCTGTCTGCTCACTGGCTTCTAAGACCGTTCGTGATTGGGATTCTGCCAACCTCACCTGACTCACCCCCTCAGCCCCTCCCCGCTCACTATTTGTCCTGGGACTCCCCATGCGATGCCCCACACATTGACCATGAAATTTCCCGTCTCTGCACTTTAGTACATGCTCTTCTTTCTGTCGGTCGTGTGCTTCCTCTATTCCCTGCCTGTCAAAAACTGCCAACATCACCTTGGGGAGGCCTCCCTAACGCTCCCTCGGGCAGAATTCACATCCCCGCCGCTCCCATACACCTTGCCCAGCTTTCTCTGGTGCAGTATTTATCACACTGTGCTGTAATTTTTTTGTGTGCGTAATAAATTTTTCTTTTCCTGTTTATAAGCCAAATTGCTTTTAAAGAGAGTGGATTAAGTTAACAGGCAAACTTTTGTTCAGCCAAGCGCCTTGGTGTATTTGTGTATAAACAACTTCTAGGCAGCAGCCAAAGTTGAATCACTTTTTATGATGGAGGGAGAGAAGCTTGAAGATCCAGGAATGGGGTTGGGGAATGGGAAAATAATTTGGGGTGGGGGCCAGGGAGAGAGGAGTCCCTGAGATTGGACATTGTCTGGGGGCAGAGCCAGAGATGGAAAGCTCCCCTCCACCAGCGGGGCAGCTGAGAAGGCATTTAGGGAGGACGGAGAGTGTGTGAGTTTTAAGTTGATCACTGTAGGATGTACACTGTGCCTCCAGCATCTTCCCTTCAAGACCTTTAGGTAAGTCTGTATCACTCACAAATGCACAAATGCTTTTGCGCATGTTGGGAAATTGGCAAAGTTCAGGTTCTGCTCTGGAGAGGATTTAGAGTAGACGCAGAGAGAGCAGCCTCAGACCAAGGTGTAGGCAGGAGGGTCCAGGAAGACACACGTCTCTGGGAATGAGAAGAAGTCATGAGAAGTGCTTTGTACTCCTGGAATAAGGATGTCTGAGGCAGGCACCTGCATCTCTTGAGGGACAGAAGACTCCAGTTGTCGTCTTGGTTATATTCCTTTTTATGCTTGTCTCTCCTATCAGATTAGTTCTAAGGAGGAAGTCATGCAACATTTTTTGTCAGGATTCTTTTCCTGGAAAGGAATAGACCCATCTGAAAATTAGCTTAAGCAAACAACAGAACTATTGAATCACATAACTGAAAGGTTCCAGGGAAGCTGGATCAGGTAAGGCTGGATCTAGGTGCTCAAATGATGTCATTAGAATTTAGTACTTCATTTTCTATTTTCCTCCATGTTTGCTTTGTTCCCAGGGAGTTCTCTCTATCAGGTGGACCTGGCAGCACTACAACTCCCTCATAGCCATGTAGCAGGAAGAGAGCTTCTCATGTTTTAGGGGCTAAACTCATTGGAGTAATTTGGATCTGGTGCTCACTCCAGAATGAATCACTGGCCTGAAGGACTGGTCAGACCTGGGTCATGTCCCATCTTTGGTTTAGGGTGGGAGTGGAGGTTGGAACCAGTCCTGCCTGGGTCACCTGGGCTTTGAGTAGGGGTAGCTGGCATATTTTCCTAAAGAGCTGATACCAGAAACAGGGGAAATGGATGCAGAGGCAACAAAACATGCCCACAGATAATCACATTCAGGGCCTCCAGTCATCTCTGTAGCACTGTACCTGAAACAGAAGAAAGGCTGGTAAGTTTTACTACATTTGGCTTAGAAAAACAAGCAGAGAATTTGGTTTTGTCATACTTTCAAAATTATCCCATCTGTAAGAATCACTAATATCACCTGTTACTGATGGTACTGGCCTTGTAAGGTACAAACAAGAAACAGCTTTACTTTTCTCCCTCCACTGCCTTCAGACACGTTCTCCCGGTTCTCACTTCCCCACCCCTTCCAGACGTCTCAGGCAGATCCCACAGACTTTCAATCACTTTTAAAAAAAATCTTTGACTTGATTTTATTTTTTAGAACAGTTTTGATTCACAGAAAAGTTGAGAAGATAGTACAGAGAGTTCCTATATTATCCTAGTTTCCTGTATTATTAACATCTTACCTTAGTGCGATACATTTGCTACCATTAGTGAACCAATATTGATACATGATCATTATTCAGTCACTTTTAGGTATTAAAAATCGTCCTCCTCTCAGGGGTTAAATATCCGAGTCTGGTCCAAATCAGAACTTCAATCCCCCTGTAATTCAGAGCTTCTCCCCTCCCCCAGCTCATGCCTACCCTGTGGTGTAGGGACTTGCAGTGGGGTGGGGACTTAGTCTTCTCATTTGTTCATCCTCACTTTGATTTTTCTTTTCCTCCCTTCCCTGCTTGGCAATGGTCAGAGCCCAGCAGTGCAGGGATTAGGGGGAAGAAAGAAGTCAGTACCCTTGTAACCACTGATGACCTCTGCTATGGTAGGCTATCTCTCATGGGATGCAATTTAATAAATCTGTTGACTCTAATAATAAAAAATTGTGGCTAGCATTTTCTATGTCTTTATTTTTCTTTCATTTCCTAGCTACTCATTTGTACTGTGTTTTACAAAAGTACTGGCTGGGAGTAAGAAAAACAAAACATTGGTCTTTCAACAAACAAAATTAAGAAGCACTGCTCTAAGAAGTGCCATTAGAAATTTTGATGCACTAGCAGCCACTGGGTAAGGAAGAAACAAGGACCTGCCAGTTAGATCCCAGGCATTGTGCTAGGGTCTTTAATGATCATTATCTTACTTAGTTCTTACCATGACTTTGCAAAGGAGGTATTATTATTTCCATTTTGTAGGTGAGAAAACAGACTCCAGGAGAGTAAATAATTTGTTTATAGTTACCCAGCCAGCAAGTGGCTATAATCAATTTTATTTTGCTCACAACGATTCATCAGTACCTCCTTCCCCATAAGATTATAGGTTCACATCCATTACCATGTAACTTACCTGCCTCTGGTGATTGGAGTATACATCTGTCCCTTATTAATTTTGGGCTTTGGCCAATGAAATATGAGTGGAAGTGTCAGTGTGTTAGTTCTGAACAGAAGCTTTAAGAAACACTGCACGATTCCACCATTCCTCTGGAGAATCTGCCCTGTGCATGGGAACTTTATGTATCCAGTGGAGGCTGCTCCTTCAGCCTGAGTCACAGAATGAGAAGACAGATGGAGTAGATTCAAGTCCACTTGGTGCTGGGAACAGAGTTACAGAGCCACAGAGCTACAGCTGAACCTCAGATGACACAGATGAACTGGGGGGACAAATCTTTGTTATTGAACTTCTGAGATGTTGGAATTGTTTGTTATGCAGCATTGCTTCAGTGAAACTGACTGATATAGTGCTAGAGCTGGGATTTCAAACCAGCAAAGTGGCCCTGAGATAACTGTCCTCTCATCTTGTCACATCTGATTTTTATTAATACCATTATTTGTTGTTTTGAGTGTACTTTCAACTCCTCTATGAAAAATGCAAACTGGAGCCAAATTTACAGACCCTCAAAGAGGTCAGGCTTGTTTTGCTCTTTAAGCAAATGTCCTGAAATTTCCCTTCACTTGACACAGTGAACCACATCATTACGGTGTCTGTAGTCTTTCCTGTTTTTAAGTGTCTCTATTAAAGGGCAAAGACCATTGGCAGATAAACAATGTGAAACTTGTTTTGTTTACAGGTAACAAAGCAGTGAGGATAACTTGATGGTTTGTGGATTAGGGTCTGGGAATCAGGAAGGGCTCATGGGAGAGGGGTTTTTAAAGGGAAAATCTTCACCAATGTCATCATTTTGCTTAAAACCAGCCTTATTTATTTATTTATCTGTTTATCTATTTTGGCTGCACCACGCTGTGTGCAGGATCCTAGTTCCCCGATCAGGGATCGAACCTTCCCCCCCTGCGGTGGAAGTGCAGAGTCCTAACCACTGGACCGCCAGGGAATTCCCCCGGCTTTGGTCTCTGCTTTGAGGTTTCATAGATAACTCAGGCAGAGCACTCATTCATTCACTTATTCAGCAATTGTTTCCTGAGATCTTAAGTCAGGAAATCTTAGGAATGGACCCATATCTGACCATGTCACTTCCTTCCTTACCATCCTTCTGTCTCACCACTGCCCACACTGCCCCCAGAGTCCCCATTGTCTTTCCCGAGCTTACTCTCCAGCCTCACCTCCCACCATCACCCCAGGTCTGACTCATCCTCCATTAGGGTTAGGGGTTCAGGCTCTGGAGCCACTGTATGCAGGTTCAGATTCTGGTTCTGCCACATGCTGCCTGTGAGACCATGGGCAAGTTACTTAACCTCTCTGTGCCTCAGCTTCCTCGCCTACAAAAGGGTACGTGAGATAACACAGATGACAGCTCTCAGTGCCTACATCCTCCTCCTCCAAGTCCGGCCATGTTGAACTGTTCACAATTTCATCATGCACTATGCTGAGTCCTCCTTTCGTGCTTTTACATCTGCCTCTGCGTGGAGCACCCTCTCCCTCTTTTGCTGGAGAAGTCCTACTCAGTTTTAAAGATTCATTCAGTAGACAACTCCTCCAGGAAGCCTCCTCTGGATGCCCACCTCAGTGCTTTCCCAGCCGTCTGGGTTTGTCTTCATTGCAGTTCTCACCGTCCTCATGTCCTCGTGGTCCCAATTGTCTGTTACTGCCCGATTGTCTTTTTAGTTACATCCCACCCTGGACTGTTTAAGTTCTTTAAGGAAAACCAGGTATTTTCATCTCTGTGTATCTAGAATCTACCACAGAGTGCGTGGTTGATACGCACTTGTTTTGTTTGTTTTTTAGCTCAGAAGATAAAATGTTACTTGAACAAAAGTAAATTCAATTTTGATTTACAAAATTGGATTATTCAGGTCGTATATGGTTTTGCTAATAGAAGGCTATTTTAGAAACCAGTGATTACAGTTTATTAAACTAGTCTTTAAAAATTAAATAATGTGTATAAACCCAGTAAACCATGACATAAGACTATAAAATGAAAATTAAAATCTCTCTTCTTCATTCTGTTCCCCACTGCATGGTGTTTCCTAAGCTGTCATGTGCATACAAGAATTTTTGCACGACTCCTTTGAAACACACATGCACATACATAAACACACGGAGGGTCATGCTATATATAATGTTATGTACCTTGCTTTTTCCCCGGTTAATATTACATCTTAGAGACTATTCCACATCAGCACACAGAGAGCCGTGTCATTCATTTCAATGGTTGCATAGTATTCCATTTTACAGATGTTATATATTTTGTGTAATCAGTCACCAATGAATAGGCTTTTAGCTTGTTTTCAGGTTTTTGCTATTACAAACAATGCTACAAGAAAAATATTTGTTCATGCGTACGTGCACAAAATTATCGGTTGGCTACATTCCTAAAATAGGCGTAGCTGAATCAGTAATTATAATGCTCTCATAATCATTATTTTTTCTTTTTAATTCTGAAGCATCACAAAATTTATTAAAATGTAAAGAAATAACTGTTACCCACACCCATACTCATTTCTCAGATGTAACATGCATATACATTTGCCACGTTGCCTTCATCTTTCTCTCTCTCCTTTAAAGACAACAAATATCACAGCTGCATGGAGAGCTCACCTTGGTCCTTTCCCTCACTTTCCTGGCAGAGGTACCCACTCTCCTGTGTGCATCATTTCCACACAATTTTCACATGTATATCTGACCTTCCATTATATGTGTATGTTTCCATCAGCAATATACAGCAGAGTATTACAGGTCTAATTTTTTAAAATAAATGCTCTCCCATTATTTTGCAACTTGCTTTCACCCCCCCCACTTAACAGTTTGTTGTTAAGTTTATTCCATGTTGATCAGTTTTAGCTGTTTTAATTTCTACCTTATCTGCCACTGTATTAACAAATCGCTATTTGTGTAGCCTGCTGTCGAAGGACAGTGGGGTTATTTTGTTATATAAACAGTGCTATAGCAAACGTCCTTGTAAATGTCTCCCCGTGTGTATATATGAGAGTGTTTCTAGGGTAGGGACCTAAAGCCGAGCTGCTGAGAACGTGTGCATCTGTAGCTTACTACATACTGCCAAATTGCTTTCCCGAGTGCTTGTACCAATTTGTATTCCCAACAGCAGTGAGTGAATACCTATTTTCTTCTATCCTTGCCAATTCTTGTGTTATCAGATTTTTTTTTTAAAAACTGGCAATTAACTTGGTGTGAAATGTTACTTCATTGTTTTAATTTGATTGTCTCTACATATGTTCATTGGCCGTTTATGCTTTCTCTTCCATGAATTGCCTGTTCATATACTTTGCTCACTTTCCTGTTGGGATTTTATCTTATCATTGATTTTTCAGTGGAAAAATTTTTTGGCATAATTACTGATTCACATACAGTCATAAGAAATAATACAGAAAGATCCACAGAACACTTTGTCCAGTTTCCCCCAATAGAAACATTTTGCAAAACAGCAATGTAAGATCACAGTGAAGAGATCGCTTAATACAATCCATTGATCTTATTTAGATTTCCCCAGTTTTACTTGTACTCCTGTGTGTATGTGCCTTTTGCACTCCTGTGTGTAGGTAGACATTAAATTACTGATTACATTTCTGTAATGATTATAGACCTCTTAAGGTTTACATTTCCTTTCAAGTCCATTTCAATAAGTTGTATGCTTTTGGAAAATTGACAATTTTGGCTAATTTATTGTCATCACCATCTGAGCCCTTCCCACGGAGTTCCTCTCAACCTGAGGCTCTGTGACCCTTAGATGATAGTGTCCCCAGGACCCACGTATCCCAGTACAGTGTCCATCACCCATGCTAGAGTGAGTCATCCTTTAGCTCAGAGTGCTCTGAGTGGATCAGAATCAGACCTTACTTCAAATTCTTTCCTAGCTGTGCAACCTTGGGCAGGTGATCGAACCTCTCTGGGCCTTGGCTCCCACATCTATAAAACGGGAATACTAACACTACCTCATAGAGCGAGGTGGAAATGAGGAGGATCCGGGCTCAGCACACAGTAGGTGTGCAATACACACAACTCCCTTTCTACATTGTACCTTAACACTCCTAGCCAGGTCTTTAACTACTAGGCAGAAACCATCTGGAGGTAGGGATTGTGTCTGATCCTTTTTTGTATCCACCTGGTGCCAGCATGCCGCAATCACGCAGGAATTATTTAGGACTGGCAGACTGCATCTAGAGGGATGAAATTGCCAGATACAGTGGGGCAGAGGTGGAAGGCACCTGAGGTGGAGACCACACATCCAGGGTACTGGAGCAGCACTGCCTGGTGGTTAGGAATATGGGCTTTGACTAGACAGAGATGGATTCGGATCCCAACTCTGCTACTTGGTTACTATGTAAACTCTCTGAGCCTCAAGTTTCCTCATTTGTTAAATAGAGTTAGTAATAATAATAGCTAACAACTAATGAATGCTTACTATGTGCCTGGACTGTATTTAAAGCACTTCACGTGTATATATTAATTCATTTCATTCTCACGACTCCACAAAGTAGCCAATAGAATCATGCCCATTTCACGGATGAGAAACAGAGAAAGGGAGAGACGACATACCTTGCCCAACACCGCTAGGCCGCTAGGAGGGGCAGGTAGGATTTGAACCCAGGCGGTAGGGATCCAGAGTCCACTTAGGGTGCTTCCTACAGTGTAGATTTGGTGGGATTAAAGGAGGTACTGTGCATAAGGTTCTCAGCAGAGTGCCTGGCACATGGGATGTGCTCAACCAGAAAGGTAGCTAATATTACTGCTGCTGTTACCATGGGTAACAGCTCACCTTGAACCCTCAGCTGGATCGAGCTGCAGAGTTATTGGATTGGACTCACAACCTCTCTCTGCTTGGTGTCCCATGCTGGATGATGAAACACGCTTAATAATAAAGCTGTTCTTGATCTTCCCCCTGGGTGTTGATGCCACTTGCCCTGCAGCCGAGGGAGAGTGTACAAGGCTATGAAGTTTTTATTTTGGTGTCAAAGCTGCATCTTGGAAATGACTTTTTTGGAAACACCTCTTCCTGTTCTTCCCAGAAGTGTTTCCTGGGAGCAGAAAAGCCTCTTCAAATAGCAAACTGACTCCTCTTTTCAAAGGACAAAACCATGTAAAAACACAATCATGACAGCTTTCAATTTTGTGAGCTTTTGGCATGTCTATGGCGATACGGTGGAAAAGAAGGCTGGAGAGCTCAGCAGAGCCAAGCTCCATCCATCATTCATCCTCCTTCTAATCTATCCATCCATCCATCATGAACAGATGTTTTTGGAGCATCTACTATGTGCCAGGCATCATCTTCATATGATCAGTGCTCAGCACATATGCCTGATGAAGGTGGTCAGTCTGGGGTACCAAGAATAAAAGATCCTTGAAAGCTTCGTGGAAGGAGCAGCACTTGATGTGAGCTAGGAAGACTGGGCGCACAGTAAGGCTAGTGGAGTTCACGGTTTATGGTAAGTGACGTAATCTATAATCAGATCCTGATACATCTGACTGTATAATTACCAATGAGGTAAGTGCTCTTAAGGAAAAAAGCCCAGCTCTGTGAGACCCTAAAATAGATGGGAGGTAGGGGAGAAGTATGGGTCAGAGGAGGCCTGGGGATCTGCATTTTCAAAAAGGTGCCAGACAATTCTTTTTTTTTTTTTTTTTTTTGGTGGTACGCGGGCCTCCCTCTGTTGTGGCCTCTCCCGTTGCGGAGCACAGGCTCCGGACGCGCAGGCTCAGCGGCCATGGCCCACGGGCCCAGCCGCTCCGCGGCACGTGGGATCCTCCCAGACCGGGGCGCGAACCCGGTTCCCCTGCAACGGCAGGCGCACGCGCAACCACTGCGCCACCAGGGAAGCCCCGGTCCCAGACAATTCTGATGGTCACTCATGTTTTGGGATCCATCGCTGTAGGCCTGAGCTTCCCAGTCAGTCAGATGCGAGGGGTTTGTAACAGTCCTGAGCTCCAAAGCCCCTTAGCCCTTAGCCAGGGCTCCAGGGCTGGCTGCTCCCAGCAACAAGCAGCTCATCTGTTTTCTCCAACATGCTGGATAAATATTTCCATTTTCAATGTAAGCCATGGAATGACAAAGGCAGGAAACATGCTGCAGGCAGGGTGAAGTCATCGGAGGTTGTTAAACAGGGATGTGTTCTAGAAAGTTCTGAGGCCACAATGAAGAACAAGTGCTGATGGAAGAGAGGGAGCTGGAGGGAAGGAGCGCAGTGGGGAGGCTGGGGCGCAGCCCGTGGGATATGTGGGGAGCCCTGAGCTCAGGCTGGGAAGGGCGGGGGCAGACAGGAGGGGGCCGAGTCAAGACGCACTCAGGAGGTGAAATTGACAGGGCTAGTCAGAGGAGTCAGGGCTGGGGTGATGGGGGGTCCACTTACCGAGACAGGGACACAGGAGGAGAAGCTGGGCCGGGGGTGGGTAGGTGAAGATTTCCGTTTTGGATGAAACAGGAACTTTTAAGAGTCCAGATTGTGTGTCCATGACGGTCCTTTGATGACAGTCAGGGGTCCTTGAGCGTGGGCCTTTCAGATGGACATTATTCCTGAATCAAAACTTTTACCATCTGCTCATCCCTAAAATGTGAAAGCCGAGAGAGCTTATTTCCCGATGAGACTGGTGAAGAGGAAGAGAAGTGCTCTCTGAACGCAGGCAGGACATATGTTCTTCATCCAACATCACGTTTGTCTGGAGTGCCTGGCTCACTCCTGGGGGACATGAGGAACTGTGTGGGGATGTGGCCGGAGGGGGAGAGAAGGAGGAAAAATTGTTGGGGGGCAGCTGCGGCTTCTGAAGAGGGGGCTGAGTTCAGGGCTAAGGGAAGATCTTCATGGCCACCTCTCCAGACTTAGTCTGTCTTCACAGCCCAGATCAAGTGCTGCTTCTTCCAGGAAGCCTTCATGGCTCTCTCCTATACCCCAGGCACTGAGCCTAACTCGTCAAGTGGTGATCTAACTTTTCGTGGGTCTCTCCATTTGTGGTCTGCCCACCAAGAAATTAGTCTGGAGTAGTGATTCTCAAACTTGGCTGCATGTTGCAATCACCCGGGGAGCTTTAAAAAATGGTAATGCTGGCCAACCCCACAGATGCTGATGTCATTGTTCTGGGGTGCTGCCTGGGCGTCAGGAGTTTTAATAGCTCCCAGATGATTCTAATGCGTAGCCAGGTAACCTGATAGTTGATAATTCCCTCCCACCCAGACACGTGCACGTGCTTTTGTCTAACACCTTTTCAGGAGGCAAAAGCGACAATTCCACCCAATTATTGCTTAAATAAAAGGTGGCTTATTGCTCTTAGTCAAAAGGATGGCTGTTGTGGCAGGAGTAGTAAGTGGCCAGCAGAGACGGGGTCCAGGACGACGGGCTTTTGTAGACTGTCTGCGTCTCACTTTGCACAGCCAGAAGGGGTCCCCGGGGCTGGTGCTCAGCTGGAGGTACACACATAGGTTCTAAGAAGCAGCTCAGCCCAGGGGTGGAGCCAAACGGCCTGGGTACCATCTCGTTCCTGCCACTCAGTAGCTACGTGGTTTGGCGAAACTATTTAACCTCTTTGTGCCTTAGTTTGCTTACCAATATGTTAGGGAAGATAATAGCAACTACCCTCCAGTAGGGACTGTTGTGAGGAAAAAAATGACATAAGAAAAATGCTTAGAGCAATGGCGGGCACAGGTGAACCCTGCTTTCATTAGTATAGCTGCAGGTCCTGGTACTTCTACCCACTTCTTTGGATCTTGTTTATAGTTTTCTGCAGGACTGAGACTGTACCTCAACATGGCCTCTGACCACTTGGGCAGTGGTCAGTCTAAGGCTTGATGGTCAGGATGGCTGGACCCCAGGCTGTAGATCCAGTCTGAGACTGGTGACTGCCATTTGCCCACATGGATGATGTCACAGGCAGCGATGGGAGTTAAGATCGTCAAACTGTAGCAGGTGCAGGGCAGGGGACTGAGTTTGTACAGCTCTGTAACTTCCGGGCTCACCTCTGTCAGCACCTTGCTTCGAGACCTGGTAAGTTCCCAGACTTTCTGTGTTTCAGGCTTCACAGGACAGGGTTCTAGAAGATGAGCTGGAAGATCCTTCCACGTCCAGCCCTTGAAATATGTGCTAATTGAAGCTATGGACTTGGGGCTTCTGACCTGCTGGAGGACAGTTATTTCCAGAAAAGGGATTTGATCTGTGCATGAAAGACTGTGCATATATGTATATATATGTGTGTGTGTGTGTGTGTGTGTGTGTGTGTGTGTGTGTGTGTGTGTGCGCATCATGCATTAGTCCCTCAAACGTCACAAGGACAAAGTCACAGGAAAGAGCTCACCAGATAGGCCCCAGGAAATGGACTTCACTCTCTGATTTACTAAGTAATAGATTCCGATTCCTGATCATGTGTATTAGGCCCATGGTGAAGTCAGTAATCAAAACTCAGAAGAAAATGTTTTTTTCTTGCACTTAGAGGAGAATTGCCCACCCCCTCCACCCGTCTCTATTAAAATCTCAAACATTTCCTCTTAGCAGTAAAAACCACACTGTAATCCCCAGGGGCCCAGTTATGTGCATCAAAAGACTCATCTCTAAATCTGTCCATTGAAATTTCTTTACCTGAAGGGAGGACTTTCTAAAATCAAATAAAAATAAGGAACGTGGAACCAGCTGCCCCCAAATGCCTTGCTGGTTTATCCACTTCCTACCACCTCATGCTTTATGCCAAAGTTTATGAGTCTGGAATTTCCTGGAAGTTTATAAAGCATGAAAGAAGGAGAAGTGATAAAATATGCAATGTAATTGCAAAAACCACGTACTAATCTCGCTAATGTGCTAGATTAAGACGGTAATGCCAGAAGCTACAAGGTGGTTAAACTGATTTAGAGCAAATTGTACCCCTAAGTCTCTTTGGTCTGTGCCCGTATTTTATGCCACCCAGACCTAACAATTTACTTTATTTTGGTTATTGATTTATAGTCAAAGAATAATAATGTCACGTCAGACTGTATGTTATTTAGAATAATCTCCTCTCATGCTGGGCTGGATGAATCCCTCTGAGATGAATCCTGCTCGTGGCAGTGTGCCTGCCAGAGGAGTCAAATGTGCTCTAGACCACAAGCATCTCATTCCTGAGCCACTGCTCAGCTGCCCCTGGCTGGCTCCCGCAGGCAAATACAAGCCCCTGGGTATCATCCAGAAAGGATGTCAGCTGGAAGTGGCAATGCTGCCTGTCACCCACACTCTCACAGGTGCTGCCGGGTTCTGAGGTCACGAAGACTGGTCTCAAGCTTCAGCTCCACTATTCACAGATCACACCACATCTCTGAGCCGAAACCCCATCATGTAAAATGGGGTGAGCACACCCATCTCACTGGGTTGGGGTGAGGATCCAAGGAGTTGATATACCAAGTTCAGAGGCCCCAGTCAGATTCCAATTATGGATAATTCTCTCTCCTTTATTTTAGATTAACAGAGAAGGGGAGGGACTTCAGAATCATCATTACAGCTTCATTTTAAGGCATTTATGGGGGAAAAGAGCAATCCAAATTCATTTAAAAGTACTTGCTCATTGCCCATGCACCAAACTCTAGCCCACATATCTGAACTTAATAAATAAAAGTACTGGAGAGGGGGAGGGAGGAGATAAAAGTGGGAGACACGTGTGTAAGTCATGAGTGTGTGTATGTATGGTGGGGTGTGGCACTGCCATGCGTGGTGGAAATTTTACTGTACAGGTTGCAGCCCCAGCTCTGTCTCTGACTTGATTGGATTGTCTTGACGGCATACTTAGCCTCTCTGGACCTCCATTTTTTTCTTTGATAAAATCAGAGGGTTGAACTAGGTGATGTCTGAGGCCCTTCTGGAATTCCAGGACCCATCTTGAGGGATGGTTGCTCTACGCTGGGGGCAGGGGCAGCTCGGCATCGAGAGTGGCCACCGATGGAGCCCAAAGATGGCCTAGGCAGAGGGCTGAGACCAGGCAGAACCAGAATCAAGACAAGGCCCAGGACGTCCGATCTAGAACCCACAGGCTGCCACGTGACTGCTTGGAAATGCACGGGGAACCCAAAAGCTGCTTATCTCTTCACACTTCTTTCTCAGATTTTCTTTTCAGTTTCCCCTTTTCCTGGTGATTTTCTCTTTCATTTAGATCCCTCATGTCATGTGATCATAGGGTCATTTCATGCTCCTCAAATCTTTGACCCCTTCCTAGTACTGAGTTCACCATTTCTTTTTAATTTCCAGGCTAATCAAAAGAAGTATGAAACGGAGCCTTGTCTGATCTCCTCAAACAGATTTAATGTTATTTTTGCAGATGTTTGCCTAGGGTCTACTATGATCCCTCATCATATTTCATCACATCTTATATCTCTTTTTCAATTTGTCTTACCTGTCCCTGCTAGATTGTGAAATCTCAGATGGTAGAGATTCTGTCTTTTTTATCGCTAAAACCGTCTGCCATGCAGGCCCCATGATGGTGCCTTCCATCACGCACCATCATGGGGTCTGCATGGCAGACGGTTTTAGTGATAAAAAAGACAGAATCTCTACCATCTGAGATTTCACAATGAGAGAGAGAGAGAGAGATCCACCAGGAAGGATAAATAATAAAAGAGTGTCACACAAACTTGAGAAACAACCATACAATCCACAAACTATTGAACATCTTGTAGGAGCCAGGCCCTGGGCTGGATTATTTGGATAACAGAGAGACTGTAGTAGATGCTGTCACATGCCACCCAGGTCCCCCATCAGGACCCAGGCTCCCCCAAAGGTTGGAAGCGTGGACTGCTTTGGCTCAATTGCCCATGGCTGAAGGGAGTCACCTGACCCAAGATTTGGGGCAACACATAGGGTTTGGGGTAGAAAGCCGACCCCCCTTACCTCCACTTGGGATAACTCTATGGGATCATCTCTTTGCAATTCAGAGCTCCTTTGGGGATTGGCCGAGCCCTCTGTTACAACTACGTTATAGTCCACTTTCTCCGTCTGCCTGATCTTGTGTACTTTACTGCCTCACAAGTGTCAGTCCTGAGACTGCCCCACTCCCTGGCCAGTAAACCACTTGCATGCAGGTCTTTGTCTTAGAGTCTGTTTCCCAGGAATATGATCTATGACCAGACAAATGAGAATAGACATTTATCCTGAGAACTGGGAAAGTGGCCTGGGGAACAGAAGATCAGCTCCATGACCTTGGCCAAGTGACTCCCCGCTCTGAACCTTAGTTCCCATATGTACAATGAGGGGGTTATAGAGACTGGGGGGTATCAACCCCAATCCCTTCTCCCCTTTGTCCACAGTGGTTGCACTATAGTTGGGCATGTGCTTTATTTCTTAGCCTCCCTTGTCATCAGGCCTGGGGGGCTACGGCCTCACCAACAGGTGTGCCATGTCTGGATCTGGGCTTTAGAACTTAGCTGTGCCTCTTCTGTACTCTTTTCCTTTCCCACGAGTTGGTACCTGCACATGATGGTGAAACAATGTTGACCAAAAGATGACGAAACTGTCCTAGAAGTTGGAGGAGCAAAAAAAAGTAAGGAAGTGGGTCCCTGATCTGGGCCGGGTAGAGCAGAGCTGCTCACCGACCTGGGCTACTTCTGTGAGTTCTGTTGTGCGAGAGAGACATTTCCTGCTTCTTTAATTCAGCTTAATTTTCACCCTAACAAATGCAGGCCTTGCCAGCTGATTCTATGCAAAATCAAATGTTTTGGAAATCATTCATCTTCTCCCTAGCTGTATCATTATGTGATTGTATAAAACCAAATGTTTTGGGAACAATATAGTCATTCCTCCATCCCTCCATCCATTCACTGATTTGGCATGTACTGAGAGATCTGCCAGGCCCTGGGGATACACAGGTGAATAAGACACAGGCCCTACCCTGGAGGTGCTCACAGCTTAGTGTGGAGAAAAAGACTCTCAAATATCTTACTATGATACAGTGCAGGTGAGAACTACATCAGAGGTTGGTACTAAGTACCACCAGGAAGAAGTGTTAACTCATAAGAAGGTGGGACAAGAAGGTATCACAAAATTCCATTTTGAATACAGAATACAAAAATACACTTTGAATTGGGTTCTGAGGTATGAGTAGGAGTTTGTCAGAGGATAAATAGGGTGGACATTTGGGGCAGAGAAAAGAAGATGCAAATGGGTATGTTTTGGACACTGCAGATGTTTGTGGCAGAAGTGCAGCGTAGAAGAAGTCATGGGATAAATGTGAGAGGCCTTGGACGATAAGGGTTTTGACTCCATCCTCACAGCAGTAGGGGCTCAGTGAAGGTTTAATCAGGACATGATGGGATCCCAGACAGGGTTGTGTGGAGGTCAGTCCAGCCCTAGTGGAACAGGAGCTGGAAGGGGAGACTGAGGAAAGGAGACCATGTGGGGATAGTGGCAGCCTCTGCTGCATCAGAGCATGGTGGTCACCAGAAGGAAGGTCACCTGGGTTACCTTCGGAGAGACACAGCAGCGCGGGAGAACGGAAACTCTTCCGTATGGTCACCAGTTCAGTTCATTGGAAGGTCCACTGCCTACAACAGTGCCTGACACCTAGTGGGTACTCCTTCAGTGCTTGTTGAATTTTTTTTTTTTTTTTTTTTTTTTTGGTGGTACACGGGTCTCTCACTGTCGTGGCCTCTCCCGTCGCGGAGCACAGGCTCCAGACACGCAGGCTCAATGGCCCAGCCGCTCCGCGGCATGTGGGATCCTCCCGGACCGGGGCACGAACCCGTGTCCCCTGCCTCGGCAGGCGGACTCTCAACCACTGCGCCACCAGGGAAGCCCGCTTGTTGAATTTTTGAATGAAGGTGGGAAGGGAAGAAACAGGGTGCTCTTTGGGGGCTGGAGGGGTGGGAGCTGAACTGATAAAATTAGAGGGGAGATGCATGGTGGTCACTGGTACCCAGCACGGCTTTCTGTGCGGTTCACACAGGGAATACAACGGCCCGGGGCACTGTCCTCCTCTGCGCTCCCCCTCCCGGCTTCTGATCGTTTGCTTTTCCCTCCACCTTTCATTCTCTGTCACCAGAGCCCGGAAGTGGCTCCAGGAATAAGCGAGTGCCTTTTTTTTTTTTTTCCCCAAATCACTATTTTTTTTCCTTCTTCAGAAGTTCAGAAGTTCACATACTGCATCTCTACAGTATACAAATGAACCATCACCATGGCATTACCTGGGGTAAACCATGTTCCCTTTTCATTCAGCTGTCTTTAGTTAAGGTACCGTCAGTGTTTCCCACCACGGACCTTTGTTTCCAGAGTTTCAGGCTCAGCAGGGGACAGAAGAGGTCTAGCCCAATGGAAACTTCCTCCAGAAAGGGCATTTCTCAGGGCAGGCTTGTGTTCGTTCCTCTTCCTCCCCCGCTTTCCGGCAGGCTCAGGCTGGCCCTGGCAGACAGGCAATGTCTCGCGAGAGTTGAGAAGATTCCCAAACGCATAGAACGGATCAGAGACTCTGAGTTAACCTGGCCCCCTGGGGGTCAAACTTGGGCCTGAGGAACCCTTGGAGTTCAGGTGATGGAGGGGGGGCAGGGGTGGGGGCACTCTGTGCCCCTCCAGCTTAAATCAGAGCTAACCCTAACTCGTATTTCTTTTTCCTGTTACATGTTGTGCTTCGGCATAAGATTTCCTTTGAAGAATAAGTCCTGTGGCTAAATAGTTTGGCCGGCCTTCCCGCACCCATTTTACAGATGAGGAGGCTGAAGCCCAGATGGAGGAAGCAAGTTGCCCACATTGACAGGGCACGTCAGGAGTTGACCTAGAGTCTTGGGAAAGTGACTTGACATCTCTGAGTCTGATTTTCTTCTCTGTAAGTGTGGCAGGGGGGAAGTCTTTGCTGAACTGTTTATATTAAATGAAATATAAACTTGTAGACGTTGTTGTCAGATGCAAGTTGTTCCAGGTTTTTGGAAAATCTGCAGTGTCTACACAAGCTGAACATCAGCAGCTCCACCCTGGGTATCTATCCATCCGACAGAAACGAGTGTTTATGTTCTATATACGACAAGTACAAAAATACTCCCAGGAGCTTTAGTCATAATCGTCCCAAATTGGACATAGTTTGAATGTCCATCAATGGTGGGATGGATAGATTGTGGCCTGTCCATCTAATGAAATACTACACGGTGATAAAAAAAAGAACAAATAGGTGCTATACACGGTGATACAGAGAATGTCACAAATGCAATACCAAGGGCAGGAAGTAGGATACAAAAGAGTGTTTACGGCATAATCCCATTTATATGAAGCGTAAGAACAGGCAAAGGTACTCTAGGGAGACGGTGCTCCGAATAGTAGTTTTGTTTGGGGAGAATTGATGTGGAGGGGGTGTAACGTGCTACGGGGGGGCTGGAAATGTTCTATACCTTGACTGGGTGGCGGCTTCATGAGTGTGTACAAATGGAAAGATTAATCAAACTGTATCCATGAGTATTGCATGTCATTGTATGGATGTTATTAAAAAGGTGAATAAAGCAATTATAAATACTAACAAAAATCAGATAGTAGACCCCATGTGTGTATGTGTGTGTGTGTGTGGGTGTGTGTGTGTGCATGTTAACAACTGGGGTCCCAATGGAAGATGTCAGGTACTTCCGGAGCGAGGGTCCCACAGTAAGGCACCCTGAGCCTGTGGTTCCCAAACTTTAACATGCATGAAAATCACCTAGAGAGTGTGTTATACACAGATTCCTGGGTCCCACCCCAGAGTTTCATATTCAGTGAGTTTGGGGCGGGACCTCAGAGCCTTGCTTTACTTCAAAGTTCCCAAGTGATGCTGAAGCAGCTTGTCCACAGATGCCACTCTGAGTAGCAGCACTGATCTAAGTGGTCCTCAGAAGCAAAGGGAAAACATTCCATTCAACATCCCACACTCCAGCAAAGTTCATGGGCCAAGGTCCCACTCAAGGGACCTCCCTTCTGCCTGCTGAATCCCACAGGAATGCGTCTCATTGATGGAGTCTGATTTAACTCCGGATCCTTAGCTGCAAGGACATCTGGGAAATGTAGTTTTTAACCTCTGAGTCTTGCTGTGCAGGAAGGTATAGAAGGGGGCTACATAGATTCAAGTGACATTTGACCACCCTCCACAGTTCCTGCTCAGCAATCGGCTGTGACACTCCATATGCTCAGGGCACCGATGTGAGCACAGGTGTTCTGCTGGGTGACTTAACTGCAGCTTTGTTGTCTTCTGGGGATTTTTGACACTTTCTTTTTCAGTCTAGGAGAGTCGAGTTTCAGGTTGAAGAAGCCTGATAAGGATTGTTCACAGAGACAATAATTTCCTTGTTTGGCTCAATGATGTAAAACGGAAATAAAAATTTAGTTCATGTTAGAGTTAGAAGAAACAATTCAGTGCAACCCATTTCTAAGACTGGGAAACTGAGGCCCTCCCCTGAAAAGGACAAAGATCACCTGGGCAGAGGTGAGACTTAAACTCATGTGTCATCCTTTGGGTTTAGAAAGCACTTTGCTTTCCATGATTCTCTTTGTTCCTCCCGTGTTCCCTTGACTAGAGCAGGATGGTATTGTTATTTTACAGATGGAGAGGGCCGAAGTTCTGACAAGGCAAGCAAGCACGGCCGGCTCACCTGGTACAGCCTGGAGCCAGAAGCCTGCCTTCCAGTCTTGGCTCCTCTGCCTGCTAGCTATGTGGCCATGAATTAACGACCTAACCTCTCTATGCCTCAGTTTCCTCTTCTGTGAAATGGATTTAATAATGGTACACACCTCAAAAAGTTTTGGTAAAGGAGGCGTGAGATAGTAGATGTAAAGTGCTAGCACAGTGCCTGAAACTTTGTAAGTCTTCAATACATGTTAGCTATAGTTATTTTTCTGAGCTTTTTCTAAGGAAGAGTCTAAGAGCTTATCCAGGAGCTATCACAATGCCCCGAGAGAGGCTGGTTTCCATAAAGCAATCAGATAAAACAAAACAAAATAAAACAAAGCAGCAGTCTGGGAGGGAGGTTAGTTTGGAAAGGCCATGTGGCCTTACCTGTGGCTGTAATGGGTGACTGCTTTCATGGGATCCTTCGGGGGGAGCCCCCAAATGACCCTTTTTCAGCATCTCACTGACTCTGCTACAGTGATGCATTACACCGTTTGACAGTTACTTCTTTTGGTTTCAAATGCATCGTCCCCTCCCAGTTACAATGGAAATACTTCTTAAGAAACACGCACTGGTGCCGCTGTTCCCACCTCCACACCAGCCCTACTCTGTGCCAGGTCTGGGACAGGTGTTGTATACATACTACGTCCGATTTTCACTACAAGCCTCTTGGTGGAGACTGGCTGTGGCAGCCGGCTGAGCCCCAGATCTCAGAGAATGAGATGCTGGCACCAGGGCAGGAGCGGGAACAGCAGGAAGGAGGCCTATGAGATACCAGGCTCCCCAGTTCTCGGAGATGGGACGTTATTCCCATTTTGCGGATAAGGAAACTGAGGTTTAGAGAAACATCTTGTGTGGGTCCTAAAGCTGGGAAGTGCTGTCCCCAGGATTTGAATGGAGAACCTTCAGTCTCCAAAGTGACTTCTTGCTTCTTGTCTTGTCTCCCATGAAAGGAAAGTGGACAATGACAGGGGTGAAATGGGTGACCCCAAATATATATTTGTGACTTCATCATTCCATAGAGCTGGGGTCTTGCAGAGGTGCAACAGTCCTGGAAGAGTGATTAATGCACAGCTTTGGCTTACCAAAGCTTTGTCGAGAGGCTCGGCCCGTGGTGATCCCAGGAATCATTTGTTCCCTGGCTCACTCAGCTGTTCACTGTGGGTTAGTGTCTACCGTTGGAGAGTTTGCTAGTTTCCATCCAAAACCCATCCCCTCTTTGTAACAGAACCCCAATCTCATTTGCGATGCCAGTACGCCCATCTGAAAGATTATATTTCCCAGTGTCCTTTTTTTTTTTAACATCTTTCTTAGAGTATAATTGCTTTACAATGGTGTGTTAGTTTCCGCTTTATAACAAAGTGAATCAGCTATACATATACATATATCCCCATATCTCCTCCCTCTTGCGTCTCCCTCCCTCCCTCCCTATCCCACCCCTCTAGGTGGTCACAAAGCTCCAACCAGGGTCCTTTTTAAGATGTGTCCGAGGGACCAAGTTATGCCCAGTGAAATCTAAACAGAAGATTAGGGGATGCCTTCGGGGAGACCGCTTATAGGGAGCCCATTCCTTGCATCACCCTTTCCTGCGTTCTCCTCCTTCCTGCCTGCAGGGCATGGTAGCCAGAATTCCAGCAGCCGCCCTGGATGAGGATGAGGTTTGCAAAGGGCAGCCACACTGAGAGAAGTGGAGCAGAGAGACAGAAGGTCTCTGGGTTCCTGATGCCTGTTTCTTTGACTTGAGAGAGGAATGCACGTCCTTCCTTTTGAACCTACAGTTCTTCTGAGTTTTGGGTTATATGGAGACAAATCCAGGCTTAGCGGATAGATCTACTGTACGGAGAGCACAGTTGTACGCACCGGTGGGGTTACAGGATGACTCTGTCATGGGACATCTGTGCTTAGAAAGCTCCGTCCAGCAGGAAGCTATAAAACAAGGATTCAGGGCATGAAAATAGCCTGAGCGTGACATTCGGAGTAGCTGGATGGGACTTGGCAAGTCCTCCTAGAGAAGGATGTATCAGGTCTTAACAAGCAACAGGCAAGAAACTTCCAGGCGGAAGGAATAATATGGGCAGAATGTGTGCAGAGTGTAGGGCTTGACTTTAGAATGGCATGTTTGCCTGTATTCAGGAGTGATTTGACTGGAAAGGGGCTCAGGAGAGTCTTGGGAAGCCAGGGAAGGTCATGAGCCGGAGGACGACCTCATCATATGTGCTCGTCAACATCTTCTTTCCTCTCAGCTGCACCCACCAGGCTACCCCCGGAGACCAACCACAGACTTCCCCAACTCCTGGTCCTGATGAGGGAGAAAGAACTTATTTCACTAGCAGGTCTTGTAACCTTTGCAGTGATCAGAGCCTCATCTTTCTTTTTTTTTTTTTTTTTTTGGGGTACCGGGCCTCTCACTGTTGTTGGCCTCTCCCGTTGCGGAGCACAGGCTCCGGACGCGCAGGCTCAGCGGCCATGGCTCACGCGCCCAGCCGCTCCGCGGCATGTGGG
>NC_041222.1:5694020-5704835 GCF_002837175.3 Physeter macrocephalus
GTGGGATCTTCCCGGACCGGGGCACGAACCCGTGTCCCCTGCATCGGCGGGCAGACTCTCAACCACTGCGCCACCAGGGAAGCCCAGAGCCTCATCTTTTGCCATCTATCCTCCACACCCCTTTTTGGGATACACTTAAAAAAATGTTGAATTGTGGCAAAATAGACATAACATAAAATTCACCACTTAAACTATTTGTAAGTGTACAGTTCTGTGGTATTAAGTATATTCATATTGCTGTGCAGCCATCACCACCATCCATCTCCAGAATTCTTTTCATCTTGCAGAACTTAAACTCTCTATCCATTGATAGTCACTCCCTTTTCCCCCCTCAGCCCCTAGCAACCACTATCTACTTTCTCTCTCTCTGAGCGTGACTATTTTAAGTACCTCATATAAGTGGAGTTAGACAGTATTTGTCTTTTTGTGACCGGCTTATTTCACTTAGCATAACGTCCTCAAGGTTCATCCATGTTGTAGCCTGTGTCAGAATTTCATTTCTTTTTAAGGCTAAATAATATTCCATTTTATGTATATATCACATTTTCTTTATCCATCCATCAGTGGACACTTGGCTTCCACCTTTTGGCTCTTGTGAATAATGCTGCTATGCACATGGGTGTACAAATATCTGTTTGAGTCCCTGCTTTCAATTCTTTGGGGTATATACCTAAAGGGGAATTGCTGGATCATTTGGTAATTCTATTTTTAACTTTTTGAAGAATCGGCGCACAGTAGCTGCGCCATTTTTCATCCTCTACCAGCAATGCACAGGGTTCCAGTTTCTCCACATCCTTGTCATTCCTTAGTCTTTTCTTTTCTTTTGTGATAGTAGCCTCCTTAATGGGTATGAGAATGGTTGCTGTTCATTCCCTTGCGTTCCATTCCATTGTTGGAAACTTGTTGTAATCATTGAGAAAAAAAACCAATCCAGTACCCTGGGAAGCTGAGCATCCTGACAAGAAGCTCATGAGAATCAACCATCCGTGGCACGGTAGAGCAGCGGAAGGTCCACAAGGGCAGTCACGTGAAACACCTTCCCTCCTCTCCTTCCAAAGAGCAAACACTCCCTGAGTCTTGAGGAAGCATTTCTGCACGCACCAGACTATTGAAACCAGTGTGTGGAAATGCTTCTGTTACATTCTTAAGATCTTCTTCCATTTTGGGATTCTGGGAGTTTTATTTTGCCTTTATCGTGGCACAGGAATAACCACATGGTCCAAACCTAAGTTTTCATGTGCATTTCCTTGTTGAAGTTTGCACATTGAAATTTTTATATTTGTGCATCCTTTTGTGATGCCTCAATGTTTTCCTTGAAATGTGTATTGATTTGTAAATTAGACGGTCTCCTATAATAAAATACCACTTGTGCAAGCAATTTTTGTTGTTTCAGGAGGTGTGGAGGGGGACCTGGAGGGGAAGGTGGGACGGAGAGGGCAAAGGGAATGTGCAAAGGGAAGAGACGTGGCCTGGGCTACGGTGGTGGCAGTGAGGAACCACCGGTTGCGGGGGAATGGGGGTTAGACGGGATGTGTTTCAGAGACAATCTACAGGACATGGTGACCAGTCAGTGGTCACAGCGTTGAGGAGGAGTCAAGATTGACTCTCGTATTTCTGGCTTCATGGAAGCGGGAGGTGGAGGAGGCGGGGAAGAGAACAGAGGGGCTGGTGATGACATGCAGGGGCATGGGATTGGGGGAGGGTCAGAGGGGAAGGGGAGGTTGGGGGACGGAGTGCGAAGGGCCTTGAAGGTGGGTCTCAGTGTGTGAACTTGACCCTCTGGGCTGGGGAGACAGCATGAGTTTACCCCTGAGTTGGTGCATGGTCAGGTTCAGGTGAGAAGAGATGGATCTGTCCCAGGCCAGGCTGATGGGGGTGGACAAGATCATCGAATCCTCGATCTGAAGGGGTCTTTAGTCTAGTTGTTCCAAGGTGCAGATGTGGCGGCCGAGTGACTGCCCGAGGTCTTAGGTTAGGCTGGCGGGAGACCAGAGACTAGAACCCAGGTGTCCTGACTCTTGGGATGGGGAAGGGGCTCTTGACCCTGGGCCCCTCGGCTCTCTCTTGGGTTGGTGTCCTTAGGGCACACCCGCATCCCCCAGCATCTCACTGCACTTCAGGTGCTCCCATCCTGGGCTGAGGACCCAGCACGCAGTAGAGCCAGAATGACCTGAGTTCACGTCCTGCCTCACTCATAACCTGGGAGGCCCTGGACGGTGGTCCTCTTCCTGAACATTGTCAGTTTCCTCATTGGTCACACTGACGCTTCCATCCCAGGGCTAGGCAGGTTTAATGAGACCTTAGATGGCTGGCGGATTGCTCAGCACACAGCGGACACTCAGTAAAAAATGGTTGAATCTGAGGCATTTCGGAGTCTGCCTGGCTGTCCCCTCCTCCAGTAAGCCTTCTCTGGCTCCCTCTCACCTACTTACACAAGGTCAGATAAGGTCCCCCTTCTCTACGCCCCTAAAACATCACAAATACCTGTCTCCTTGAGCCCAGGGGCTGGCATTACTTAGCAAGATAGTTTGATTTCGGCATCATAAAAATTCTGTCTGTGCTGCTTCCTAATTGTGGCATCTTCGGCGAGTCTCTCAGTCTCTCTGAGCCTCCGTTTCCTCATCTGCAAAAGGGAATGATATCAATAGGACCTGCCTCTTAGAGTCTTTGTGAGAATTAAATGAGATAATGCACAAACACAGTGCTTAGAACGATGGCTGACACATAGTAAATGCTCAATGAACATTAGCTATTCATCCATTAGTTTCTGTTCTCAATGCTATTTTGCTTGTAGGCCCATTGGACTGGGAGTCAGAAGACCTGGGTTCTGGTCTCAGCTTTTTATTCTGTTGGTCTTCTGTGACTTTTTTTTTTTTAATTAATTTTTATTGGAGTATAGTTGCTTTACAATGTTGTGTTAGTTTCTATTGTACAGCAAAATGAATCAGCTATACATATGCATATATCTCTTCTTTTTTGGATTTCCTTCCCATTTAGGTCACCACAGTGCAATAAGTAGAGTTCCCTGTGCTATGCAGTATGTTCTGTGACTTTCTGATGTACCTGGAACTGTTCTAGATAGGTGGTTAGGTAATCGATGAGTGATTCTCTAATAAAGAGAAGCTCTCTGTATTCACTGAGTCAGGCACAGACTAGGTGACGAATCCGTGATTGTGGAGTGGCTTTGTGGGGAATAGACTCCAAGGTGGCCTTTGTCTTCTCTCCTGTGACCTCAGGGGCTTTCTGGGGGCCTGCACTCCTGGCGGCACCTGCTCTGAGCGAGTGGGGTTCCCATCTCCCTGCTTCCCCGGAGCCCTCCCACCGCGGACACGGTGGACACCCTTGACCTGGGGGCACACCCAACCCGTTGGGCCTTGCTCTGTGCACACATGTATATATATATTAGAAATGCTTCTCTTAATCATATCTTGAATTAACGCAGGCCTCGTTCATTCCCAGCTCTCATTACCCTCTTAATTAACTCGGCACAGATGGAAAAAGTCGGAATTGCTCTAGCCGAGTTGTTCTGCTAGTTTTAAAATGAGATGGCATATGGGAGGACGAGGTGGAACGGGCCGGCTCAGAGGGAGGAGATGAGTTTTCAAGCTGTCACCGGAGCGTCAACAAACGCTCCATCTGTCAGTGGTGAGGCTGGGCCGAGGCATCGTGCAAGGGGCTGGCGTTCAGAGGGCCACACGGGCCAAGGCTCAGCAGCCCTGGCTGCCACAGACATCTCTGGGATGCGGCCCCCAGCACTGGAATGGCTGCTGAGAGTTCTGGGGTCCTGATGTGGGAGGAGAACTCTGGCCTAGACTGTGATGGAAACCTTCCGGGCCCACACTGCTGTTTGGGAGCCAAGGAAGGCTTTTATTTTCCTTCTTCTCTAAAATAGTCTTAAGGAATGCATTACATCGACTCCACATGGCTGTCAGAGGGAACTTTCTAAAACGCCCATCACTTTGCTGCTTGACTGTCATTGGCTCTCCACGGCTCTCCAGGCAGAGTCTGGCCCTGACCCCGACTGAAGCCTCATCTCTGCCCAGTCCTCCACTCGCCCCATGCTGCCTTCAGCCATGCTGACCTTCTGTGGTCTTTCACATGCGCCATCACGCTCTCTCTTGCCTCTGGGCCTTAACATTTTCTGTTCCTCTGCTGGAACCCATCCTCTGCTCATCCTTTAAGGCCAGCTGTGTCAGGTACCCCTAAGAGTCCTTGCTCTCCTTCTGTGTCTCTCCAACCAAAGTGTTTCCCAAAATACGCTGCTTGGGAATGAATTAATAAATGATTCCTCAGCAATAGCTCATTAAAGGGTGTTTGTGTTGTTTGGGGATGTGTCTCATCCCGCAGAGATCATAGAACCTTAGAGTTCAAAAATACCTTAAAAATCTCTTGGAGTGCAGGCATCCTCTCTAGAGCATCCCAGGCAGGTGGGTGCTCAGCCTTGGCTGGCATACCCGCAGGGACGGGGAACTCAGTGTCATAAGGTGGACAGGTCAGATTGTTCCTCCTTTCTCTGGGGTGAGCAGTGACTGGACTCCCTGTGATATGCATGGGAATAAAATCTCCCCCTCTACCACATGACGGTCCTGGAGGGGCTTGACCACAAGGTCTCCCCTGAGCTTGCCACTCTCAGTAACAACAACATGGAAGGTAGCATCCACTGTCAGCTCTCTGACACCCCAGTCAGATGACACAGGCTTGGGATGACTGTTCTGCTTTGTGTCCAGAGGTCTGTGGAGCAGCAGGCGGCTCAGACTTTGAAGTCAGAGAGTCCTGGTGCCAAACCCCTCCTCCACTGCTTATTAGCTGAGACCTCAAACAGGTGCCTTAACCTCTCTGAGCCTCGGTTTGCTCATCTGTAAAATGGGGGGGGGGATGAGTCAGACGGTAGTTAAGGTCCCTTGCAGTTGTGATCTGTGAAGTTCCCAGTTGGTTGAATCTCCTGCTTCTGTGTCAGGGAGTTGTTCTGATCTCATCTGGCCTCCAAACTCCTGTCCCTCCACCCCCGTCCCTCTACCGTCGTTCCTGGTTTATCGCACTGACTCTTTGGCTACCTTCACCAAGTTTTCCTAGAGTTCAGTTCTGGTCAGGTCATTCCTCTGCCCCGTCTTTATCCTCTCATCAGCAGCTGAGTCATGCCCAAGCTCCCTACAATGGCCTTGTCAGTGTCTCCAGCTTCATAAGCTGCAACCCTTCACTCTCCACTTTCCCCTCGGAGTTCTCCAAACGCACTTTTATTCTATCCCTTCGCACACACTGTTACCTCCACCTGCAAATCCCTTGTCTTTGGCTGCTGTCAGTCACAAACTCCTACTGATACTGCAAAACCCTCTACAGATATCACATTTTCTTTGAAACTTTCCCTTTCTTTCCTCCTGAGACAAAGTTAATGATTCCTTCTTCTATACTCCTTTACATGCATGATCACTACATCTATCACAGTATCTTTGAATAGTCATTCTCCACGGTTGTGTTTCCTCTGTGAATGTCGAGAGGCAGGGACATTCTTATTCCTCTCTGTGTCTTCAGTGCTGGGGACAGGGCCTGGCAGGCTGAAGTCCCCACCTTTATGACTCGTGTTGCTGCACTTCTGACCCCAGTCTCTTTCCTCAATTTTTTTGAGTGAAAATGACAGCGGTTCTTAATCAGAACTTCTTAATCACACCACATTATCCTTCGGAGATGCTTTTACCTTCAGGAACCCATTGATTCACCACTCTAAATTACTATAATTACCACAAATGATAAAATAGCAGCTTTCCCAGTTCTCTTTACCCTGGCCAATTTGCATATGCTAATACAGGAACATCTCCCATTGCACCCACCCCTCCTGCTGGCTCTTCCAAGACAATTTCTGTATTTGTGCTCACTTTGTTCTACTCCAGCTCAGGGCTGGATCGGGGCAGGGAGGAAAGATGTTTCCAGGAGTTCCTAATCCACCCGAGGAATGGAAAAAAAAGAAATTTCCTCTCGTTCAAAGTGTAGTAAATACATCCAGTGAAAACTTTCTGCTGCCTTTGGAGAAGGCAGGGTGGGGAGAAGCAGTGAACTCTGTCCACCAAGAAGCCGGAGGAGCCTGGCTTCAAGTTCTGACCTCCAATAGCCTTGGCTTTGTCCTCTGACCCTCACATTCCCCTTCTGGAAACTGAAAGATTAGACCCACCTGGCAGTTTGCAATGAAGAAGACTACAATCTCTCTCTTTTTTTTTTAACGTTGTGGTAAAATAGACATTGCAGAAAATTGATCATCTGAACCATTTAAAGCATACAATTCAGTGGCGTTAAGTACATTCACATTGTTGTGCAGCCATCACCACCATCCATCTCAAGACCTTTTTCATCTTACAAAACCGAAACCCTCTCTCCATTAAATAATTACTCCCTATTGCCCCCCGCTTCCCTCAGTCGCTGGCAACCACCATTCTACTTTCTGTCTCTATGATTTTGATGAGTCTAGATACTTCATACAAATAGAATTTTATAATATTTGTCCTTTTCTGTCTGGTTTATTTCATTGAGCCTCATGTCCTCCAGGTTCCATGTCACAGTGTGTCCATGTCACAGGGTGTGTCAAAATAGTCCTCCTTTTTTTTTTTTTGTGGTACGCGGGCCTCCCTCTGCTGTGGCCTCTCCCGTTGCGGAGCACAGGCTCCGGACGCGCAGGCTCGGCGGCCACGGCTCACGGGCCCAGCCGCTCCGCGGCACGTGGGATCCTCCCAGACCGGGGCGCGAACCCGGTTCCCCTGCATTGGCAGGCGGACGCGCAACCACTGCGCCACCAGGGAAGCCCAAAAAATTCCTCCTTTTTAAGGCTGATAATATTCCACTGCATGTATATGCTACATTTCGCTTATCCATTCATCCATCATTGGACACTTGGGCTGCTAGCGTTATGATCTCACAGGTAGGTGAAAATATCGTTTAAAATGTACAGAACAGCACAATTTTAGGAGGCAGAGATGGTTAGCACCGAGAGCTTTTGTGTCACGCTTGACTTTAAGCCCTGGTTTGCCTCAGTGCTTATCTCGCAGGCTGTCGTGAGGGTAGTGATTTAAGGCGTGTACAAAGCTTGGCACAGGGACTGAGCTGCAGTGAGCATTCATTCTTTTAGTCCTTTACTCACACCACAAAATCTTTATGGAGCACCTACTATGTTCCAGGCATTGAGCTAAGTGCCTGGGATAAAATGATGTGTATCATGCAGAAGGCAGATCGCAGGAAGGCGAGAAATAATCAGATTAGTAAAAGAAAGTGTACGCATCAGATGATGATACACTGTGGATGGAAGTAGAACAGATGAAGGTGGGTAGTGAGAGCTTGAGGGGACGGTGCTATTTCACACTGGTGAACAGGAACGGTCTCCTGAGGACATGAGAATTGCAAGGGGAGCCTAGTGAGGATTATGAGAAGCAGAGGAAAAATAGAAAATGCAAAGGCCTGGAGGTTGGAGCATGCCTAGAATTCTCTAGGAGCAGGAACATGTCTGGTGTGCCTGGAAAAACTGAAGATAGAGAGCAGCTGGAGATAAGAGCAGAGAGGTAGCTGGGGGTTAGAGCTGCAGGGCCGGGTGGGCCAGGAGGAGTGAGGCAGGCAGGCAGTGAAGGATTCTAAGCAGGGAAGTGGTTGGGGCTGACTCGGGTTTAAAAAGCGATGCTCTGTCTGCTGGGTTGAGAATCGACTATAATGTGGGCAAAGGTGGAGAGAGGAAGACCTGTGACTAATAGTCCAGGCCAGGGATTGGCAAACTTTTTGAATAAAGTGCCAGATAGTAAACATTCTGCTTCATGGACCACATAGTCTTTCTTCTTGCGATTACTCCATCCTGCCCTTGGAAAGTAAACAAGCGGCCACAGACAACGTGGAAGCAAATGGGTGTGACTGGTCCATAAAACTTTATTTATAAAAACAGATGGGAGGCTGGATTTGGCTGATGGGCTGTGGTTTTCTGAGCCCAGCTCTAACAAGATGATGGTGGGTTGGACCAGGGTGGGGTGATAGGGTTGTGGGAAGTGGCTGAATATGGGATATACTTTGAAGGTGATGTCAGCAGGATTTGTTGTTGCATTTGGAGGTGAGATGTGAGAAAGAGAAGGATCAAGAATGACTTTAAGTTTTGTGACCTGAGAAATGCCAGTGAGTGAGATGAGAGATTCTGTGGGTGTAACCGTTTTTTGTTTTTGTTTTTTTTTTAGGATGGAAGAAGAATTAGGATTTCTGATTTCAAACATACTAATTTTGAGATGGTCCTTAGACAGACAAGGTGGGTGAATGAGTCTAGAGTGCAGGAGAGAGGTCGAGGCTAGAGGCAGGAAATTGGCGTTGTCAGTATCCAGGTGGGATTTGAGGACGTGAAATTGGACAAGGTCACCTAGGGAAGGAGCATGGGAAGAGAAAAGAAGGCCTCCGAGGGCCAAGCTTGGGGCACTCAGATAGATAAGGGGCAACCAGCAAAGGAGACTGAGAGGGGTGGTCACTGCGGTGGGAGGAAAACCCAGAGAGTGGGGTGTCCTGGAAGAAAAGAGAAAGAAGTGTTTCCAAGAGGGAATGATCAACGGTGCTATATGTTGCTATTATGGGTGGATTAGTGTTGTCCCCAAATTCATGTCTACCTGGAACCTCAGTATGTGGCTTTACTTGGAGATACGGTCTTTGCAGATGTAATTCGCAAAGTTGAGATGAGGTCATGCTGGATTAGGGTCAGCCCTCCATCCAATGACTGATGTCCTTACAAGAAGAAGAAAGGACACATGAGACACACTGAGGGGAAAAGGCCATGTGAGGATGAATGCAGGTAGAGGGGTTGGAGTGACGCAGCTACCAGCCCAGGAATGCCAAGGAAGGCCAGTAGCTACCAGAAGCTGGAAGAGGCAAGGAAAGACTCTTCCCTGGAACCTTCAGAGGGAACATGACACTACCAACACCTTGATTTTGGATTTTTAGCTTCTAAACTTTCTGTTGCCTTAAGCCACCTAGTTTGTGGTAATTTGTTATAGAAGCCCCAAGAAACTCATATATGTTGCTGACGGGTTAAGTAAGATCAAGACTGACAAAGGACTTAGGATTTGGCAATATTGGATGACCTTGATAAGAGCTGTTTTCAGTAAAATGTCGGGTGGAATGTCTGATTTGATTCAACAGAGAATGGGAGGAAAGGCATTAGAGACGAATGGTATGAACCATTCTTTTATTTTAAAGGTGAGGAGGAATGTTGGTAGCTAGAGAAAATGGGAGAAATAAAACATGTCTAACATTGATGGGAATTATACAGGCAGAGGCAGAAGTGATGATGCAGAAGAGGGGGGAGAATGAGTGGTGTCCTTGGGGACTAGATTAGTGGACATGAGTTGTGGCTGGAACTTGGGAGGTCATCCAAAGTAGCAGGAGGGAAATCAGCGAGCATGGGTGGACATGGTTGACGGATGTAATGGAGGAACTTGTGGTAGTTCTTTTCTGATCACTTCCATTGTCTTAGTGAGATAGGAATCAAAGACATCAACTGAGACTAAGGCTGGGGAGGAAGCAGTGAAGGTTTAAGTTGAAAGAAGGAGTGAAATAGCGTTTAAGAGAGTGATTCTTATTAGGGAAATGTAGCTGGATGGCTGGGCAGCCCCAAGGGCCCACTTGAGCTCAGTGGCTGTGGATTCAGAGTAGGCAGAGTCAGCAGGGCTGTGTGCTTCCCTCATCACATTCAGCTGCCAGGTCCAGGTTGAAAGCAGCTGAAGAGTTGGACTAAACCAGCAAGAGTAATGAAGCAAGAAACAAATAAGGCGGTTGAGGGTTGTAACAGTTATCTATCGCTGTGTAACAAACCACCCCAGTACTTAGAGGCTTAAAACAACAATAATCATTCATCTTTTTAGTGAATCTTCCATTTTTGGCAGGGCTTTGGTGGGGACAGCTTGTCTCTGCTCAGCTGGGGTGGTTTTACTGGGGAACGGAGGATCCACTTTTAAGAGGGTGTAGTAGACAGATAATAGCCCTTTAAAGATATCAGGACCTTGTTCTTGGAACGTGTAAATGTTACCTTATTTGGAACAGTGGTCTTTGCACATGTGATTAAGTTAAGAATCTTGAGACTGGGAGGTTATCTTGCATGGGCCCTACATGCAATTACAAGTGTGCTTGTAAGAGAGAAACAGAGGGAGATTTGACATACAGAAGAGACAGAGGCAGTGATGCAGCTACACGCCAAAGGACACCTCAAGCTTCAGGCACTGGAAGAGGCAAAGGATGGATTCTCCCCTAGAGTTTCCAAAGGAGTTTAGTCCTTTTGACACCTTGACTTTGGACTTCTAGCCTCCAGAACTGTAAGCAAATAAATTTCTATTATTTTAAGCCACCCGGTTTGTGGTAATTTGTTATAGCAACCCGGGGAACTAATACAGATGGTGATTCACATGGCTGGCAAACCGGTGCTGACTGTCATCCATGAGCTCAGCTGGAACTGGGCGAAGGGCCTTAGTTCTTTTCCACATGGACCTCTTGTGGCGTGGTGGCTGGGCCCCAAGAGTGAGTGTCCCAGAAAAATAAGGCAGAAGCTCTCTTGCTTTTTATGCCTTAGCCTTGGCATTACTTCCGCCATAGTCATTGCACCATGCAGATTCAAGGAGAGGAAACATAAGAAGTACATGTGAAAAAATGGAGCTGGAGGAATCAGGCTCCCAGAGTTCAGATTATACTACAAAGCTACAGTAATCAGGACAATATAGTACTGGCACAAAAACAGAAATATAGATCAACGGAACAGGATAGAAACCCAGAGGTAAACCCACACACATATGGTCAACTAATCTATGACAAAGGAGGCAAGGATAT